>NW_015169196.1:735390-736876 GCF_001447785.1 Gekko japonicus
ATTTTGTGTAATGAAGTTTGACTTGATTCTGTTTTCTCTTATAATGTTTAAATTATTCTTAAAATATAAGTTAAATGTAGTGAAAAAGAATTCATTCTGAGATTTTTACAAGGTTATGGAAATAATCTTCTAAAAATAATTTATGCAATAGTCAAATGTAGACTTGCTCACAACTTTAACGCTACTAGCTTTGTTCACCCACAAGGTAGACTTTTTGCTCACAACACTGTGGAACTTAGAGGAAACATTAGTCCCCCCCCCCCCTAGTAACGCCCCCCCCCCAGTCCCCCACTGGGCACTTTAGGTACCTGGCAACCTTACAAAGCAGCCATTTTCTTCAAATGAACTGATCTCTGTCACCTGAAGATTGGCAACCCTAGCCCTGTGTCAGAATTCCAAAGGTGCCTACCGGTTCAAAAGGTTTGGGGGTGCCCAACCTAGACTGAGCTCTAAGGGAAAGGAGAATAAATTTATGCACCTTGTCCTAGGTACAGGGCCTGGGTCATGGCTTTGCCTGCTGAATTCTTACTCAATGTCTGCATGCTCAGTATAGAGATGTAGCATCTTCTTACTAAACATGTTGCCTGATGATGTTTTATTATTTATATATTACTAGCCTGCTACCCGTAAATCCAGTTATAATACTGATGATGTGAAATTTGAAATTTGACATTTCTTGTAGGAATTCTAACAGAAAAGATTGTAGTGTAAGAAATGAAGTGAGACATACGTACTTTTCTCTCTCTCTACTGAAGGACCTCTCTCTAGACCACATTGGTGGTTCTGCCCTCAGGTGCTAGGATCACCAGGCTGCTTGATGAGCTCACTCTGGAGCAGGCCACATAGAACTGTCCATTCAAGAAGCAGTCGTCTGTTAAGTCAACTCCTGCTACCTTCCACGAAAGTCATGGCATCTGTACTTGTGTTCCTGGATTATTTTACTCATATGGAGACTATGTTGTTCTGAGCACCTCAGGGTGATCTTGCTGGTACTTGGCCTGTGCAGCTCAGTGCACTGCAGGAGTACTGTGTGCAAATGTCTTTGCTGCATTCCCAAGTTGCCTTCTCCTTGTAGTGTTGGTGTATCTGGCTTGACGTTTGCCAGGAGCTTTCTTGGGGGCAGTGGGAGGCGTGAGAGGGTGTGAGGGAGTGGTGATGTGGTGGACATTTCTTCAGGTTCATGAGGGAGGCACGCATCGAAATGGCTCCTAGAAATGTCCTTTACTATCTCCTCACAAACATTCATACCCTGGCCCTGCTCCTATACCTGACAGACACCGGCCTGTCTGGTGTTGGGGGGGGATTGTATTTAAAGGCATTGGGGAGGCTGGGCCAGGAGCAGTGCTAAGGCAATCCTGCTAAGCAAACCTCCCCGGCAGCTGTAAGCATCCCACCTCCTCTCCTACACCTGACAGGGAGGAGTATTGGAAGCCACTGTGGAGGCAGGACTGGCAGGATCCCTAAGGTGTTACTGCTGGGGCAGGCT
>NW_015169196.1:736951-764865 GCF_001447785.1 Gekko japonicus
CAGCCTGTTAGGTGCAGGAGGTGGGGGGAGTGTGTTGGAAGCCATCAGAGAGGCTGGGTCAGCAGCTTTGCTTCACCTTACAGGTGGTTCTTGGCCACTCCTGATTTCCTCAACTGTCATTAGCTCTCTGCAGTCCCCTGTAACTGTTTTTTTTACCTCAGAACACTGAGCTCTGCAGCTGACCAATCAGAGAGGGGAGGGTGCAGAGAGGCAGATGCCTGGCAGCCACATAGGAATCAATGAGGGAGCACATTTTCCCCCTTTTGACCCACTTAGGGGTCGAATTCCTAAAAATCCCTTCTTGGTGAGCACTTATGCCATGGTAGAAGCGCTCTCCCCGAATTTGGTGTCTCTAGGTCCAGAGGTTTGGCCTGGACATTGGTTTTATGATGAGGGGACTTTCTTTTATATATATAGATTTGTGTCTATTCCACTGTACTACATATTATCTGGATTGCCTTTCCAAATACCGCTGTCTGATCTTCCTGCCCATAAAACAATATTCCTTCACTGTGGGGGTCCAAGCCCTGAAAACTTAACAGAAAGCCAAAAAAAAAAAATACAGTTGCAAGTTCCCAATGAAACCAACAGAAATTGAGATGAAATTCTATTTGAATGAAATAAAAAAGCAATTCTAGCCTGAAATAAAATTTAAAAAGAACGGAATTAATAACACATGAAACAAAAAATTGTGTTAGGAAACACACTTTTGGAAATGAAAATTTTTGCACAGCCCCTAACAGTTGCTATTACAACAAGCCCAAGAACTGAACTATGAATGATGGCTGAGATCTGAAGAACCTTTTTTGGGTTACACAAGGACATCAGATGTTCTCCCTTTCATTTCTTCCTGGCACTAACTCCTGACAACATGTCCAAAGTTATTTATGAAGCACACACAATCCAGTATGGGGTAAATTTGTTAGGCAGTACAGGCAAGACACTTCAGGGCTGAGTATTCCCTCTGTGTATCTTTCAATGCATCTCTGAATTCTGAAATCAGCTATTAAGGAAAAATAAAGAGGGAAGGTCCTCAACTCCAGACTAAACTTGTAAGCTTCCCTGAGTAGAGAAACATTTGGATAAACTTACTGTAATTTTGGATAAAGTTGGTTAATATAAATAGAGCTCAGAATGCATTTTTCAGCTGCAGCGTATTCCTAGATTTTGTAACTAAGCTGAAGACCTCTTGGAAACATCAGCTGATTCAAAAGAGTCAGAGACACACCACAGTGATTATATTACATCAATCCTAAGAGGGTATCAGTCTGTTTTTGTGCAAAATTCTAAATGCTGTCTTTACTTCAAACACAAACACACTCTGATACTATGGTATCTGAAAGGCCATCAAATTATCCATCCATTGAGGTCTTCTGCAGGGGTCCTGCTCCAAGAATTTCCATATTTTAAAATATGCCAATATAGAAAGGCAAAAAGTATGGCCTTCTTGGTGGCAGCAGAAAAGTTGTAGAGCACTCCCCTCCCCAGTCACACTTGTCTTTAATAGCATTGCTATTTTATGTGGCTTTCTCAAGATGAATGTAAAATGACTTCTTAAACTGTCATTGTCCTGTAATTACTGTGCTCTTTTGGACCTAATGTTGTTATCTTAACTTTTTAATGTTTTTATATATCATATGGTTTCGAGGATGTAAATTACAGTGGTTTTATTGTGATTGATTTTAATAACTCTTTGTGATCTGTACTGAGCTGGAGGAAAAGTAGAATTGTAATAGTTAGGGAAAAGAACAATATTTTTAATAAATATACCAGCCTATCAATTGCCGTTTCATCCAGCTGTCTTGCCCCATCAAGAAGGCTACCCACCCTGTGATTTTTTTTTTACAAAAATAACCCACTGAATTTATTATTGTCAGTCTACTGATTTATTTGCCATTTAAACATTTCCAATGTTTGGGTTAAACAGCTTTCTGGTAAAGTCACAAGTAGCAACTCAGTCGCATGATGCACAGTCAGCTTCTGCTTCAAACGTGTCAAACCAGATTTTCCAGGTCTTAACTCTGGAAACAAAAGTATGTTTGGGTTGAATTCAAGAAGGGTGTGTCTAAGGCAGCCCCTCTTCTCCAAAAATGTAATGCCTGTCTTCATTGTTAGAATCACCCTTATCCTTCTAAAAATATTAGCAAACTGAATGATCTACTTGCAGTGTCTACTTCATTTGGTATTTACCTCAAAATCCATGTTTGTTGGCAATATTAGAATCTCATAAAATTATAATAAAGAAATTTGCTAGAAGATGCAACTTAAATGGTGCATTTGACCAAAACAAACCAACAGTACCCTGTAAGGAATTACTTCCGTTTAAGTCCACTGAAATCCATGAGGTTTAGACAGGAGTACTCTGCACAGGATTGCACTATAAAAGGTTCACACATTTCCCCCCTTTTAAGTGGTTCAGCTTCTAAAGAACTGACAGAAGAACTACTATGTATGGGAGTATGCTGCCATAAATACAAAAATTCAGGCCATCATATGAAGACTCTGAAAAGGCTAAAGGATTTCCTCTGGTCAACAGTCTTGGCTAATCCTCAATTTCATTTTTCTCTCTCTAATAAACATCAGATTATGTTTATGTTGGCTATAAACCTGTCAGTCCTCAATAAACAGATATACTGTGGTGGCTCTAGCACTTTTGTCAAAAGGATGTCAAAATGCACACCAGCTTTTAAGCCATTTGAAATACAAGACAGTTGTAAAGTCTTTATTTTGGAGCAACTCAACAAAAAGTTTACTCTAGGATGGAAATTATGTCATCAGCACAGACTGGAAAGTTCCACAGGAATTTTGCAAAGGGCCTCATCTGCTGCTCCTTAACGGAAAGCTAATGTGACCTTTAATTCTCTGTTAGACAGAGCTTGACTCTAGTAAGTCTCAATTAAATTTTATGTTTTGTGGCTCCTGTTTTCTTGTAATACATGAACAAAGTTCAAGGGATGACTCCTACTTTGAAGATTTTAATTCCCTATTGGGACAGTTTATTTCTACCCAGATGGTGCTTCAGAGATTTTGTTTTTGTACTGGCCAGCATATGGGGGCAATGAAGACTTTGGACAATGCTCCATTTAAAATTTCTGCATTTACTTTTATTTTTAAAATTTCCATTATTGAAGCTTTCAGAAGCAATATTAAGGATCTAAAGGGGCATGCACACATCTATCTACCCATCATCTTATTACTTTTTAAATTCCTTGTTAATTATTCTCCCATTGTCCATTTAATCCTGGTAGGTTAATCTGGACCAAAGTCACCCAGTGAGCTCCATGGAAGAGTATGAATTTCAACCCAGATCTCAGCTATTTCAAACTGTCTTTCAAACCACTATACCACAACACTGGCTCTCTTCTACATGCACACCCAAATTTCTCCCATAACCTAGCTGTGTGCATCTACTTTTCTGCAAAACTAAGGCAGAAGTAGAAAGGTACATATGATTGCCAGGTCACAATCATGCTCAGCTCTTCAACATTGCCACAGCATCCACAGAGGAGTAGAGCACAAAAAAAACATACCTGCATTTACTTTTACTACTGCACAGCTATTAAAATAGGGGCCCCATTTTCCCTTCTCCTGTTACCCGCTTTTGCTCCAAGTGGTGGAAGGAGAAAAAGTAACCCTTGCAGCATCAAGTGTGATGATACACCACTTCCTCGAGCTACCTTGCTTCCATTTTTTTAACCTGGAAGTGATGTGGCACCACAGGTGGCATCATGCCTGTCTACAACCTGGTATTAAAAGGTTGCCAGGTTTTGACTTAGCAATCTTATGAACATAAGCAAATACTTCTTTGCATTCTGCCAACCATATGAGCATTCTTTCCCCAGTTAATGAATTCTAAAACATTCTCCAATATGCTTTTAAGTGCCAATTACCTTGTTTTAGAAGCCTTGATTTAAAAAAAAGTCTAGAACAGAAGCAACTTCAGAGCTGCTTCTAAGGTGACTTTTTTTTGTACCTGGCTATAGGTAACTGAGAACAAAACTCTTAAAATTAGCTGACTAAACTTTATGTCTGACTCTTTAAGTAAGCAAGTCTGCATGATATGATGCAACATTTTCAGCAATAAATGACAGGATACTGTGAGGCTTAGGGTTGCCAACCTCCAGGCGGGTCTCAAGGAGATCTCCTGGAATTACAACTGACCTCCAGACTACAGAGATTAGTTCCCCTGGAGAAAATGGCTGCTATGGAAGATAGACTCTATGGCATTATACCCTGCTGAGGTCCCTCCTCTCCAAAAACCATCCCTTGCTCAAGATCCACCCCCAAACCTCCAGGAGTTTCCCAATCCAGAGCTGGCAACCCTAGAGTACAGATCATTTTAGGGGAAATAACTGAAAAGGTTGTTGGTACTAAGGAATATTTAGCGGTTCGTGATTATTTTGCATTTGAGTAAGCCCAGCTGTGTATGTGAGTGTTGGCATGGTATAAAACAAGACCTACAGGTCAAATATGGGGCCCCCAGAGTCTTAATCTTGCTTATTGACCTTACATTATGAATAGAAGCAGATGGTTCTCTTTACCTCATTTTCCTCTTCCCCCTAGAGAACATGGGGGGGGGGGGAGACATTTTCCCGAGAGATTTGTGGGCTACAGTTACTTTTGGGTAGGTCTATAGCTGTTTTTGGCTAAAGGAAGGAAATGGGGCCTAATTTAAAGAAACCGGCAGTATTTGCAATTAGACTGAAAACCAAAGCTTTTGCCACATTAAAAAATATGGAAGTGACCAGGCTACAATTATTCCTTCCTCGTCAGAGCACATAACCAAATACACTGTTTGACCTATTCTATTAGAACCAGAGTGGTAGAGTGGTTAGACTACGATCTGGGAGACCCAAGTTCTGCCAGCACCCGAAGGGGCCACTTGGTTCAAACCCTTCATTGGTAATCAGGGTCAGCTCACCAATTGGCTCCTCCTGTACTGCTGCCATTTTGTGAGATGAGCAAATGCTGATGTCAATGTCAATGCTGATGACATGACCTCTACTCAGGCAGTGGACCTGGTGTCGTCCACGGTGGCACTAGGACTCTCCCAATATGTAATGACCCCCACTCACTGGGCTGGGCACACGCTCGGTTTGATATTTGCAGCGAAGGTAACTGTGGACTGGATTACTGCTTCAGCAGTTCCATGATCAGACCACCATGCCCTGAGGGCCCGCCTGAATGTCCCACCCCAACCCTGTTTAGGTGGAGAGCATATTTTAGGTCACCCGCGGAGCCAGATGGATGCAGTGTGGCTCCAGATGGCTCTGCGGGATGCGATGTCCCCTGGCGGCTCGTTAGATGAGCTTCTAGGGGATTGACATAGCCAACTTTCCACAGCCATCAACAAGATTGCTCCCTGGTGCCCTCTGCGTCCCTGCTCTAGGCTTGCTCCCTGGTTTACCCAGGAGTTGTGGCTTATGAAGCGAGAGCTGAGATGGCCAGAGAGATGGTGGCGTCGCGCTCGAGATGAAGCTACAAGAGCATCCTATAGGACGTTTATGAGATCCTATGAGATGGCAGTCAAAGCTGCAAAGAGCGAGTACTATGCAGCCACGATTGCATCCACGAGCTCACACATAGCCGCGCTCGAGATGACGCTACAAGAGCATCCTATAGGACGTTTATGAGATCCTATGAGATGGCAGTCAAAGCTGCAAAGAACTATGCAGCCACGATTGCGTCCACGAGCTCATGCATAACCCAATTATTTAGAACAATTCGGTCAGCCTAGAGGAAGTTGACAAATTGCTTCTAGCTGTTCGCCCCACCACATGCTGCCTTGATCCGTGTCCATCATGGCTATTTAAAGCTGGTCATGATGGGTTTCAAGGCAACTTGAGGGAGATTACCAACAAGTCCCTCATTGAGGGACAATTCCCTGTGGTGCTTAAGGAAGCAGTGGTCCACCCTCTCCTGAAAAAAACATCTATGGATCCGGCTGAATTGGCCAACTCTCGGCCAGTTTCCAATTATGCCCTATTTGGGCAAATTAATAGAGAGGGCAGTGACAGTTCAGTTACAGGACTTCTTGGATGATGCTTCCATTTTAGACCCCTTCCAGTCCGGTTTTCACCCTGGTCATGGGACGGAGACGGCACTGGTCACCCTCACAGATGACCTCCGAAGGCATCTGGATCGAGGCGGATTGGCAGTGCTGTTGTTGTTGGACCTGTTGGCGGTGTTCGACGCAGTCAACCATCAGTTACTGACCCGCTGCCTCACTGACATAGGAATTAAGGGGCTTGCCTTGCAATGGCTTGCTTCCTTTCTCCAAGGTCGGGGACAAAGGGTGGTACTAGGGGAACAGCAGTCCAGGAGGTACCCACTGGATTGTGGAGTGCCTCAAGGTGCAGTGCTTTCCCTGACATTATTTAACATCTATATATGCCTTCTTACCCAGATTGCCTGGAGGCACAGACTGGGATGACACCCAGTTCTATCTGATGTTGGGTGGCTGGTCTGACTCCAGACCGGAAGATCTGGACAGGGCATTACAAGCCATGGCTGGTTGGCTTAGGCTGAGCCGGCTGAAACGAAATCTGATGAAGATGGAGGTCCTGTGCATGAGTTAGGGCAGTCCAGGGTTAGGGATCCCACTCCTGACCTTCAATGGGGTGTCGTTGGTGCCAGCGCCAGAGGTTAGGAGTTTGGGAGGCCCAGGTAGCAGCCACTGCCAAGTTGGCCTTTTACCATCTTCGGCTGATTAGGCAGTTGGTTCCCTTCCTCAACCGTACCGACCTGGCAACAGTGATCCATGCGATGGTCACCTCAAGACTAGACTACTGTAACACTCTCTACATGAAGCTGCCCTTGTCGCAAATGTGGAAGCTCCAGCTAGTGCAGAATGCTGTGGCCAGGCTCCTGATGGGTCTCCCCAGGTGGGAGCACAGCCAGCCTGCGCTGAGAACACTGCACTGGCTGCCAATAGCATACCTAATTCACTTCAAGGTGCTGGTTCCTACCTTTAAAGCCCTATATGGCCAGGATCCAGCATACCTGACCGCCTTTCCCCATATACACCCCAGAGAACACTACAGTCAGGGTCTCATAACTGATTGACTCTCCCGGGCCCCAAGGATGCCAGGCTCACTACCACCAGGACCAGGGCCTTTTCAGTGGCAGCTCCTTACTGGTGGAATGAGCTCTCTTAGGAGATCAGGGCCCTGTGGGATCTTTTATAGTTCCACAGGGCCTGCAAGATAGAGCTCTTCCACCAGGCTTTCAACTAAGGAGCCACCACCATTACAGAGCCCTGGCCCCTATAGAGTCCTGGCTCTTGGGTTTGACATCAAGTCTACGCCACCCATATATATCAAAAAGATCATGAGCTGAAGCATTGCTAGATCTTTGGGCACATTGTTAAAATATGCCATTGTAAATACTTAACTGACCATCACCAGCACTTTATGAAGTTGACTGTATAACTTGAATTAGTTTAAATGTTTTTATGTGGATTTTAATTGTTATTTAGGTGTCAAACTATGTTTTGACTGATGTGCGCCACCCTGAGCCTGTGTTGTGGGGAGGGCGGGTTACCACTCGAACCAATAAATAAAAATAAATAATACCCATTGTCACTTCCAGGTGCCAGAGGCTGGCAGTGTTTTTACTTTTATTTTTCTCCTCCTGCTGTTCCCAGCAACGATTGGTGGGAGGCCTTCCACCATAGTGGTAAGCTTAGCAACCCCAGGCAAAGGGTGAACCAGTGTCCTTTGTCAGTGCCACTAAGTTTAGTGGACCCGGAAGTGCTGGCTAGTAGCACCAGAGGAGTTGCTCAGCTGGATTTCTTCCAGGGCCATTTTCATTTCCCACTCCACTCCTGCAGTATATATTTTATTTATGCACACACAATTTCATTTTTATGAGACAAGTCATATGGGAAATACTGTCAACATGGTATTTATCAGCTGGGGGGGGACTGCAGCTGCATGTTCTTGGCATCTGATCAAGGCTTGATGACCACATATTTCAACATACATTTCAATTACATACAAGGCAGAATACAATTTTCTATATAAAAAGAAAAGCCTTCAGCTCTGTGTGAAAGCCAGTGTTAAGGTCTTCTGATCACCACCTGATGATTTCTGACAATAGCCATACAAGCAAAGTCAGACCAAAATCAGCCCCAGAAAAATGCAGCTTAATAGAAGAAAACAACTGGAAGTGAAGATGAGCTAGTGGGGTCTTAATTTGGCAGTAAAGGAAATTCAGCTTTATGTAGAGAGAGAGAGACCAGTTGGCCTTGAAAGCCCCATCCAAATCCTCAGATATAAGTTTTACCTGTAAATGAAATACTTGTGACCTTCACTATATAGGATTCTATCTGATTTTATAGGAAGGACCCCAAAGTTTATTATTTTGAATTAATCTGCCCTTTTATTTGGTAGCTTCTTTATATTATTTTTTCAAGCCCGCAGCTACAAAGGGAGGTGTGATCTTGCAAATTCATGTCAAATTAAGAACATAAGAGATGCCAATGTTGGATCAGGCCAAAGGCCCATCCAGTCCAACACTCTGTATCACACAGTGGCCAGAAATACCAGTGCCATCAGGAGGTCCACCAGTGGGGCCAGGACATTAGAAGCCATCCCACTGTTGACCCCACAAAGCACCAAGATGACAGAGCATCACTTGCCCCAGAGTCCCTATCTATACCTTGTGGCTAATAGCCACTGATGGACCTCTGCTCCATATGCTTATCTAATTCCCTTTTGAAGCCGTCCATGCTTGTAGCCGCCACCACTTCCTGTGGCAGTGAATTCCAAGTGTTAATCACTCTTTGGGGAAAGAAGTACTTCCTTTTATCCGTTCTAACCCGGCCGCTCAGCAATTTCATGGAGTGCCCACGAGTTCTTGTATTGTGAGAAAGAGAGAAAAGTACCTCTTTCTCTACCTGCTCTTTCCCATGCATAATCTTATAAACCTCAATCATGTCACCCCTCAGTCGTCGTTTCTCCAAGCTAAAGAGCCCTAAGCGCCTTAACCTTTCCTCCTCCAGAGGAAATAGCCTCGCTTCCCCTCTGCTTCAACTGGTGCATGTGACCACAGCCATAGTTAACTAATGATAATTTCCCCTTTTCTGGGAGAAATGGATATCACCTATTTTGAACTGAAGGGACTATGTATCTTTATAACAATAATGTTAAAATAGCTTCCATTATGTAAAGCAATCAACGTCAACAGACCTAAAAATCATAGGACAACAGGAACATAAATCCTTCTACCATGTACTCATATAGCCAGCCAAAGGAACCACAAGCATATCATTATCCCTGTATCCTCTAAAGCTCCCGGTGCTTGGTAGGCATGTACCAAAACTTGCATCATGCTCTAGGAGAGCTTCCTTTTCTCTCCAGGTACAGTGTCATCACAAGACTGTTACTTGCACCTGAATTCCTGAATCTCCAAACTTCTGTCTTTCTTGTTTCTGGTCCTGTCCAGCCATGCCAACAATCCACCAAAGAGAAGCTGGTTTTGTTCCCTGGACTTAGATTATATTTTACCATATCAGTTTTGGTAATTAAATTCATCAGCTTTGGACTTGGACTCAACTGCTCCTACAGTTTGGTGTAGTGGTTAAGTGTGTGGACTCTAATCTGGGAGAACCAGGCTTGAGTCCCCAATCCTCCACTTGCACCTGCTGGATGACCTTGGGCAAGCCATAGTTCTGACAAGAGCTGTCCTTGAAAAAGAGCAGTTTCTGTCACAGCTCTCTCAGCCCCACCTACTTCACAGGGTGTCTGTTGTGGGGAGGGGAAGGGAAAGGAGTTTGTAAGCCACTCTGAGACTCTTTTGGTAATGAAGGGCGGGGTATAAATCCAATCTCCTCCTCCTCCTATGCATTTGGAAAGTGACATTAAAATCTGTTTGTTAGACTAGGAAGTGTAACTAACTCACATGAAATATCTTCCAAATCTACTAGGCCACTTTTGACCATTTTCCTCATGGCACAGCAGTGTCTCTGGTTGTGTTCTGCTTTCAGATGCTCCTTGCCTGAGTGTCTCTAGCTATTGGTCGTTACATGGATGACAGGAGCATTGTTTATGGCCAATGGCATCATGGCAGAAGATGTAACAGGGAATAAAGAGGCAGAAGCTTTTGGCCTACACCCTCTTCTGAAATTCTGCACATTCCTTACACTGTGAGGAAGAGGCAAAGGATTTGCTTGGATATGCTGTAAGGCAGGAAGAGTTGTCATGGCACTTGGGAAGCAGCCAAAGAACCAGAGGCTGATCTTGTTAAATTCTCCCCCCCTCCACCTGCACTTCAGATATGCTGTGCCCTTGCTTTGTAGAGTGAAGAAGGGCTTCTAACCATCACCCCCCCCCCTCCAAAAGAACCCAAACAAACATACATGTACATATATAAGTGGAGGGCAAGACAAGAGAAGCATCAGATCAACACTTAGTAACAAACCTGAAACTGTTATTTAAGAATTTAAAGATCCTAAATTAAAATTGTAATCCAAAAAACAAGCCAAAATCACATCTGAATGTGCACATCCCTACTCAGCATCTGAATTTGGGGCATCTGCTTGGCTTCACTTCTATGATTTCATGAATTAGCAACATTGCAAAGAGCACCCTATGTTTAATAGTTCCCTTCATGTTATTTTAACCCACATTACAAATGTTTGTTCATCTGAAACGCTTTTATATTTAACAACTGGTTCATGTCATCCCCCCAACCCAAGCAAAAAAGCAGGTGCTTGCTTAATATAGCTAGTACAGAACACACAACATGACCTTTTATGCCTCCATACAGCCACCTGGAAAAACCAGGTAATGTTTTTGCATTTTAAGTGCTTAGTTAATTAGCATTTATATGTAGGAAAGTATCCATTCAGTCACTTGTCTAAAATGGGGTAATGTTGATGAAAAGCTAGAGCAGCGGCTTGTGGGAAATCAGTCTTAAACACTGTCCTGCCCCACCTACCTTGTTCACTCCTCTCCTATCACACACAGGCAGGCATCCCCCATCCCAGTCTGGTACCATAGAAAGTGTTATTGGGCACCAAGACACCCACAGGGAGCACTTTGGGGAATTCTTCCCCAAATTGTAAAGTTTACTGGTTTCCTAAAGGTGCCCATCAAATTTGCCAAAGAGACTTCCTATAATGGAAAAGGCCCTGCTTCAAAGCACTACCCCCTGCCACTTCACTTCAACCTTATATAACTTGTAGGCTTCTGTATGCATGAGCTCTCTGTATGTCCCCTTCTGATCTCGTATATTAGCTGCTATCTAGTTATGTTCTACTCAACTAAAATTACCACTCAAAATCCTCGTCTGGTTTTTCTCAGTGTTAAGGAGAAAATCAACTCTGAAGAGCCATAGGAGACCAGGGCTATTTTGGGGCAGGAATACACCAGTCAGTGGCGTTGGGAAGGAGTCTGATTGTGTGTCTTTCTAATAGTTAGAGTTTCCTGGCCTAGCTGCACAGTTCTAATAAGTGAGAGAAAAATAATGTTTATGTTTCTTTCTACTGTTTATGAACTCCTTCATATTTTGTATTTGGCCACAGATATCCAAATAAAATATTATGTACTTAATAAGACAGTTTTGTATTGCACATGTGCCAGAAAAGCCACTTTCCCCTTTAAAATATGCATACATCTAAATCAAGAAGATTATTTTAAAGAGAAAAGTGGCAGTTTCCATAAGTATGCACACTTCTAAGCCAGTCCGCTTATCTGTTCCTAGGTGCAAAAAATAACACAAGTGTCCCCTCTTCCCCTGAATGCTGGAAGATTCTCATCTAGACCCATTTCAATCTGGATTCAGGCCCGGACTCTCTTGAGAGATGATCTTCATTAGCAGAGTGAATGCAGAGTGAGTCCCTGTTGATTGTCCTTGGTGTTCGCTTCTATTGACCATGGTATTTTTCTGGAGAGACTGGTTAAGATGCGAATGGTGCAGGCCCATAACCAGGAATTTCTAACTTGGTGGGGGGCATTTTAATTCTTCAGGGGGCACTGGGGCACAGGCCAGCCCATGACACCTAGTTTTGAAGAGAAGTACCTGCCTTCTTCCTACTGAGCCCTGGTTGCTACTGGGGGTGGGGGGGATGAAGAGAGATGCTGGGCAGAGATTTTCAAATTTCCCACAAGCTGCTGCTCCGCCCTCGCACTTCCCTTTGACCCGATTACATTAGTCAATTTCCCACTACTTGCTGTGCGGCCGCATTTTGCCCCACAGCTTCACCCGATTTCCCCCGCGTTTACTCGATCCTGTTTCAAAACCTCTGCCTGTGTGGCTACAGAGGGAAGGCCTGGAGAGTGACCCCCCCGGTGACTCCAAGGCAGGTGGGCTGGGGGGGGCCTGGAAGGATCAGGGAGGCATTTAAATGCCTCCCCGTGCCTTCCCCATCCTGTCTAAGGGCCAGCTTGCCCAGGCTCCCCACAGCTGCGTGGCGCCCGGGCAAGCCAAGGGAAGGCAGTTTAAATTGCCTTCCCTTCTCTTCCCTTCAAGGGGGGGGGCTTGACCGGGCTCCCCAAAGCCACAGGGTGCCTGGGCAAGACAAGGGAAGGCAGTTAAAACTGCCTCCCCTACCCTCCAAGGGCCAGTTTACCCGGGCTCCCCGCAGCCACGGGGCACCCGGGCTAGCCAAGGGAATGCAGTTTAGTTTAAACTGCCTCCCCTCCCCTCCAAGGGCCAGTTTACCCGGGCTCCCCACAGCCACGGGGCACCCGGGCTAGCCAAGGGAATGCAGTTTAAACTGCCTTCCCTTCAAGGGGGGGCCTTGCCCAGGCAAGCCAAGGGAAGGCATGGGTGTGTGACATAATATGTTAATGAGCTGTTGTCAGGATGTGTCCTAATATGCTAATGAGTTTCTGCTGTTGGGTGTGGCCTATTATGCTAATGAGTTCCTGCTGGGCTTTTTCTACAAAAAAAGCCCTGACATCAGGTATCATCAGTTCCATTCCCCTCTCAACCCCCAACCAGCCTCTAGCCTTTAGTGCCTTTAGAGGCAACAATCAATCCATTTCTCTGAGTCCTGATGGTATACCAGAGAATCTCTACAATATGCAATACGAGAAGTGGAAGTCTCATTCTCTGTAGCCACTTTAGGACTGTTTCTCCTAGACTCTATGGTATACCATAAAGTCCATCCTACCAAGCTACCATTCCTCTGTAATTTGGAGATCAGAAATCATTTGGGGTGAATTCCAAGCTTCACTCTGAAACTCGTAACCCTACCACAAACTGGTATTTTTAAAAAACACACCAACCCAGCCTTTAGAAAGTTTAAAGTCCATGTGAGATCTTGCACCATGTTCACTAAAGAAAACAAACCCTCTGGTATCTTATAGCCATAATTTTAAATTGTTCAAGGGGGAGCATTTTCTCCTATTCTTCTTCATAGTTTCTCCAACAACAACAACAACAACATTCAAATAAAACATTTGAAAATTGCACAAGAGCAATTTTCTCTAGACCGAGAATACCAAGACCTGAAAAAGAAAACAAAATTCTTTTTTTCTTCTTCTTGTCAACACTCTTGCCTGCCAGGGGTCGGTTTTCAGATTCCTAATCAGCTCTCACTCAGGATAAGAAGACCAGTGCAAAAGTTTTCATTTATTGTTTGGGAGTGGCTAAGCCCACCAAAGAACTCTTGAGGGGTAAGCAAGCTCTCCCCAGAA
Source organism: Gekko japonicus (assembly GCF_001447785.1). Classification (NCBI taxonomy): domain Eukaryota; kingdom Metazoa; phylum Chordata; class Lepidosauria; order Squamata; family Gekkonidae; genus Gekko; species Gekko japonicus. The sequence continues at coordinate 750,598 of NW_015169196.1, forward strand.
AGTGCCTGTGTTTGCAGGGTAAGAAGAGTAAGTGTTACATTCACTAATCTTTGGTGTTGACAGAGAGAAGACTAGGAGCAGATGCTTTTCAAAAGGTTATTGTCCTCTTTACACCATACCAAGACTTAGCAAGTTATTTTTATATTGTTTTAAAATTGCCTGCTATTACCAATCCAACAAATAACTTGCCTAAAGGAATTTTTCCCCAGAGTCACAAATCACTAGAAGAAGAAGAGTTATGTTTGGGGGAAATGCTTGGAAATTACAGTGGTTGTTAAACAAACTCTATGAACCAGCACTGTGACTCTACTAATTCAGGCTTGGCAAATTTGCAATATGGGCCATGGTTATATGCTTTCACATTTAAGCTTTCCATTTATGTTACATGACATTTAATATCTTTATCATGTGTACGGTAAATTCATGTTGCAGTAGTATGGCAGCCCAAGCAGGCATACTAATAGTGTGCTAACTTTTCAACCACATATGTCAGCATGTATGTGCATTTAAATGTCATTGGACATGTGTGGAAGGCTTAGATGTGGCCCACATGTTATATAAACCAGTGCACATCAGCATGGCCAGCAAGTTCCAGCATGGCATTCTGTACCTACTTACTTCTTCAGACTTGGGTCTTGAAACAAAACTGGAAAATAAAAACTCTAGGGATCCTAATGTTTAGCAAAGTGCTGAACTCCTCCTGGGCAGGTGCATCATAGCTGTCCATCCTTGGCTTGGTCATAGATTCAATTTTCTTCTCTGTTTGGGTTTGGCATCCTAAGTCTGTGAACCTGTTCTTTTAAAATGAAACAAAACAGCTTCTCTTTCCCAAAGCAAAGAGCAGATCCTGCCCTCCTGGCGATCATTTTGTGATTGCCTTCCCCCAAGATCATAATTTGGTGTCGAACCTTCTACCCTGTTTCAGAATTTCAAAAAGGCCCAAAGGATGAACAAAATTGGGGACCCTTGTTTTGAGGCCTGGGAAAATTGGCTGCAATAGTGCTATTTCTTATTCAGTCTTTGAAGTTAGGGTTGCTGACCTTCAGATGGAGGCTGTGGATCTCCTGGGATTACAAAATGATCTCCAGGCAACAGAGATCAGTTCACCTGGAGAAAATGGCCATTTTGGAAGGTGGCCTCTATGGCATGATACCCCACTGAAGTCCCTCCTCAAATCCCACCCTCCTCCCGCTCCACCCCCCAAATCTTCAGGTATTTCCCAACCCAGAGCTGGTAATCCTATTTGAAGTCCATGTTGCTTTTATGATTATATTGTCAGTTGCTGTCTTAAAAGAAAGTTGCCAAGTCCCTGGTTGACATGGGGATTCCCTACCCCGAGTTCCCATTCCCTACTGCTGCTTTGGAGCAGACAACCAGTGTTGTCTGTGTGATGATGTCACCTCCAGGGAATACCTGGAAGCAATGGCTGTAGGTCTAGAAATTGTTGAAAGCTCCATGGTAAGTTTCCAGCTGTTTCTAGAGTTACCACCATCCCTTCTGGTATTCCCTGGAAGTGTCTTTGAGCAGGCAACATCCCCCCCCATGTGCTCCCCACCTTCCCACCAGTTGCCAGGCTCGACCTGGCAGCCTTAGTCTTAAACAACCAAAAAAGTCAGCATTTGCAGCCACAATACTGCCGTATCTCAACTAGGATACCATAGTGCTTTTTCTAGTCTGAGAAAACATTGGGTGGCCCAAAAACAGTGCTGCTAGTTCAAGGAGTGGCTGCTAAGTAAGGGAATGATTCTTAACTGCATCTCTCATTTATATTCAGGAAATGTTTCTTTAAAATGATTGTTTATTTTCCCCCACATCTCATGCAAACACAAGGTAAGTGAAACAAGACATTTCAATATCTTTCCCATACTAAAAATCCAAAAGAACGTTTAGGCCTTCTATAGTATCTCAGCATTCTCACTGTGTCAACACTACTTTAGGCACCTGTATTGCATAAAACTCGTCATTCAATAACAGTTAATAAAATAAGATCTTTTCCATAGTTAATTAGGAAATGTTCTAAGCACTTCACCCCCAACCACATAAAAACTTAGACACATGCTTAATTCTACATGCCAGGAGTACCTCAGTTGGTTAAGAAACTTTCCAACTGATATGAAGGGCCCACTATTGGTTTTTTAACCCCCCTCCATTTTCACACATTTCAAAACACCAAATACTGACTGTTTCTTTTACTGTACATGTGTATCTAGCTGCAAGAATATTCATTTTCTCTGTTTGACATAAGTTAACATTCCATTTAAATATAGGTCTTGTAGTATAAAACATTAGAGCGCCGTTAAATCATGAAGACAGTTGCACCTCACGTCAACATAACTTGCTATATTGAAAGACCCATTCTGACACTCCAGGTATAAAAGGCCAGTGAAAATGTTTTTGATCACAGTGAGACATAGAAAGACCACAAAATAGAATCTGAAAATTCCCTATGATATTAAAGGAAGAAAGTAGTGCTGTCATAAATATTAGAACTGCATATGTCCTTACCCTTCAGTCCGGAATATGGTCTTGAAACTGTCTCCCAAGCTCTTGTAACTATTTGAATCTGTTTTTCCTCGTTGAATTTGGAACCTATAAAAATAGTTTATGATTAATCAAAAGCAAAACAAGTACTTTAAAAGGTTTCACTGGCCCCAATTTATAGCCTCTACTTACAATTTTATTCTCGTATGATTATTCAGACTCTTTATAGTACCGTTTAAATTTTGAAAGATTTTTGCATGAACCATTATTCCAGTGTGCAGACAGAGGAACTAAAGTACAGAGAGGTTTGCCCACAGATACACTATCAGTTCATGGAAGAGGGGGAACCTCAAAATTCCCCAAGTAAAAACAATATAATCAGATAATTAAAGACATGAAAATTACCAATATTAAGACAAGCTACTACAAACAGAATGCTGCAGCCAGGCTGTTGATGGATCTCCCTAGACGAGATCACATCCAGCCTGTGCTGAAAGCGCTGCACTGGTTGCCAATAGCTTACCGGGTTCGCTTCAAAGTGCTGGTTATTACCTTTAAAGCCCTATATGGTCAGGGACCAGTCTACCTAAGGGACCGCCTTGCCCCGCATGTTCCCCCAAGGGCACTATGGTCGGGGACCCAACATCTGCTGGATGTTCCAGGTCCCCGGTCCATCAGATTAACCATGACCAGGAATAGGGCGTTTTCGGTGGCGGCTCCTATCTGGTGGAATGAGCTCCCAGAGGAGATCAGGGCTCTGCGGGACCTAGCACAGTTCCGCAGGGCCTGCAAGACGGAGCTCTTCCGCCAGGCTTTTGAATAGGAGCCGCCACCACCACCACTAATGCACAACCAACGCATGAGTTTACCATCCACGCCCTATATATGGACATCATGATGTGGGCCATGTATCATCAATGCCCCGCAACCGCTGCATCATGGGCGAGAACGGGACATCTAGGGGGCGGCCATCCTTTTTTAGAAATTGTAAATTGGAATTTAACTGAGAGGAGCACTAATATTGTTTTAATGTTGATGTATTTTAAAAATTTTGTACTGTTTTCTATTTTATTGGCGATATGCCCTGTTAGCCACCCTGAGCCTCCGGGGAGGGCGGGATAAAAATGTGAATAATAAATAAATAAATAAATATAAACAAGTCATTAAAGTGGCTTCTATTTTCAAATAACCCATTTAGCTAAATCAACCTATAGCTGAAATTTATTTTCCACTTTCTTCAGCTTGCATCATTCTTCAGTTTGCCTTTTATGACATGTTATAAAAGCACATCATGCAAAATACAGTTCTTATAGGGACACTCTGAAAATGCTTCCAATTTTTTGAAGGATAAAAATGCAATGATTTAAGAGTGTAAGGAAGTTGGGATTGGACAAAGATGGTCTGTGCAACAAACTTGTAATTGACTTGCTGCCACAAACTGGAAAAAAACAACAGCAAAAAGATATGAAGTTCTAAATTCATATCTCCTTTTATCCCATCCACAAATCTGATCTTACTAGGCTATGCAATTTTTTAAAAATTTCAAACACTTTGTATTCTTTCATTATATTTTTATTACTCATGTCTGCTCTCATGATTGTGCTCATTTTCATTTCCCCTGGTTTCAACAGAAACCAAAACTGAGCACCACTTCTTCAGTCTCTCCACTGCCTTGGGGCTGCTCTCGCTCGGCTGCTGAATGAGCTGTTGACTCGCTCTGCCAACTTGGCAACCACTTGGCAACAAACAATATAAAAGAGGTTACCTTAGACAGAAGATGACAGAAACTCTAGTTATGCCAGAATTGCTTTTATTAGGACTATATAACGCTATTACAAGGTAACAGGACACCATTTGTGTGGCATTTTGGAATACAATGGATCCTGAAATATAGATATGTGATATATAAATATGTTACAAGCATCTGCAATATACACAGTTAAAACAAAGAATGTTGAATGGTTCAACCATATTGGAACAGTGTACTACAAAATTGTTTTGAATCAATTTTGCATCTGTTGACATAATTTTAATTATTGCTTAGTTAGTTAGATAAGGGAATGGTCTTGTAAACCATACTGTTGCAGCACAATCACTGGCATTCTAAAATATGGACTACAGACCTGAAATTGGGCATATCAGACTAGGGTTTTAATGAACTGTATGGAAAAACTGACAGATTTTTAATGAATTACCCCATATTTTAAACTGTTTATACCTCATCTTTTCCTATCTCTATAATGAAAGCAAGTTTTGAAGAGGTTTGTGTTTTAATTTGAGATTTGCTCCACCTTCAGTTAAGCACTTCAGTCCATAGATTTCAAAAGGCAGACTGTATTGAAAATGACAGGATTTAAAGATGTATCGTTTTTGCTGGATGGCACTCATTGTTTCTTAAATACTCCTTTAGTGTGACCATTTTCTGAATTCTGAGAGATAAATTTCCTGTGATGTAATAAAAAAGAGGGCAATTACAAAAGAAGCCCATACCTCTTTTGAATAAACTTGTGTTGTACTTCTATAGTCCCAATAAAAGTAGTTCTGGCACATCTGGAATTTCAGTCTAGGGTAACCTCTTTTATTAGTGAAAAAACTTGTTGCCAAGTTGGCAGAGCAGCAAACACTCCTCAACAGCTTTACACTCCAATAAGAACCGATGCATAACTCTCTTTTTTTCCTGCAAAGAGCCTGTGGGAAGGTTAAACGCCTTCCATCGTCCAATGACATTGTGCAAAGTATAACACTAATAGCCACAATGCAATGCCAAAAAAAGAGCTGCCTTTTAATGGGAAAGAAAAACATTTGGGGGAAATAAACCTTTTTATTATTCAAACCTGATATATGTATTAATTTGACAATTTTTACTTCATAGCAGAAAACCAAAACTCATGGGGCAAAGATGTGTCCATGGCTTTATCAGTAATTTTAAAAAGCAGGCGGGTAGCAAACTGGTAAAACCTGCAGATGGTGCAACAATTATTTCAGGAGAAATACAGAAATCCATGTGACTCAGATGAAGCATGGGTGATTATTCTATTTAATATAAGTACAAATGATATGGAAATGGAGATTGACTGCAGCCATTACCACATCTATTTCTAGAAAAATACCAGTGTAATCTGAACAGCACTGTCCAGGAAATAAGACCCACTGAACAAATGAATAAGATTCTTAGATCCACTTAGGATGCTTCAAATGGACCATTGTTTTGAAGTGTCACCTTATTCTCTTGCCCTAGTTCACCAGGGCTTTTTTGTTCACACATGAGCTTTCTTGTAACAAGTCTTGGCAATTTATTAGCTAGTTTGCTAATAGATGAAATGGAAGGATGAAATGGGAAGGTAAATGACATCCTTAGAAATTAGGGTTGCCAAGTCCTTATATGTAGAGCGGGGGACTCCAGCGCTGCTCCGGGAGTCCATGTGCGCACGCGAACCACATCACCCGGAAGTGACGCAACCAGTACCCCACAAAGGCCAACAATTGTGGCATAGAAGGGTTTTGGTTTTGGTGGTCACAGCACTCCTATTTTCGTAGTTATTATTACAACATCTTATCACACACACAAAGAGACAATTTTCCACTTCAAATTCTACTCTACATATTTTAGTTTAAAAGCCTGTTTTTCCTAATAAAAAATACACACAGGATAGAATTAATAAAGAACAATCCAGTCAAAATAAAGCGCTTTTAAGGCTCATTGATTTCGGTGTGAGACTGAAACTCATGCCTAATTTTCCCAATTAAATAAATGTGAGTTGAATGTGCTTCACTTTGGCTCGCTTGTTTATTGGATTGTAACAAACAGTGATGCAACAAAGCAAGCAGATAAGTAAGGTTACTGTCACTGATCATAAAAGATAAAGATTTTGATATCATTAAGTAAGTCATTAGTAATGTTGTTGCATACAGAATAACATCCAACATATTCAGTTCTGTAGTATTTTGCATCCATTCTTTGTGTAGTAAATCAGTTTTATAGTTTTAACAGCAACCCTAAACTACGGGCCAATTAGGAGATGTAGACTAGATCCATGAATTGAGTTCTTTGATATGCAGTTGCCAGGCTCAATAAAATCAAGTGTAACTTGTTAACGAACTAGCTTATTAATTGCCAGGACTTGTTACAAGAAAGCTCAAGCATTAACAAAAAAAAAAAACACCACCTGGTGAAATAGGGCTAGACAAGATGTACAATACACAGAGAAAGGTAGCACTTCAAAACAATGCTCCATTTGAAGCTGTTATTGATTCCCAAAAAAAATACAAAGGGCTATTTTGTGGTGGTACTCACTGGTACTAAATACCAGCATCTTTTTTCAGGGCTCTCCTAAGCCCTGATCTTCATCAGCTGGCCTGCCCCACTCAGAGAAATAGAGTATGGAGGATCTGCAGAGGGAGAGGGCCACTGGTGAAAATCAGTGCAATCTTATATATGAGTAAAAGGTAAAGGTAAAGGTTCCCTTGCTCGAAAGCCAGTCGAATCCAACTCTAGGGTTGCGGTGCTCATCTCCGTTTCAAAGCCGAAGAGCCAGCGCTGTCCGAAGACGTTTCTGTGGTCATGTGGCCGGCATGACTAAACACCAAGGCGCACGGAACGCTGTTACCTTCCCACCGAAGTGGTACCTATTTATCTACTTGCAATTTCTTGCTTTCGAACTGCTAGGTTGGCAGGAGCTGGAACTAGAGACAGGAGCTCACCCCGTCTTGCGGCACCCGGGTCTTGAACTGCTGAACTACTGACCTTCCACAGCCTGCAGTTCAGCGTCTTAACCACTTGAGCCACCGCAGCTCCTATATATGAGTACTGGCTCTTAAAAAAAACCAAAACACTGAAAACACAGTATGAAAAAAGTTTATGATCAAAATTGACCACTGTATATAAATTTAGGTTCATGCTATATGAGCACAATGACATTCTGATTCTGATCTTAAAATTTAGGAGCAAAAGAGCAGAGCAGACCCCAATACTCATAACCTTTCCTTTTCTCTCTCAGACAAGGTTTCATTTTGGTTTTGTTCATGTGTCTCATCACTGGGGCTTTCCCCAGGAATACAATGGGTTGGCTATAGAATTTAAAATTATTTCTTTGTTCAGCTAGCTTCTCAGTGAATTTGCAGGCTCAAAGTAACATAAATAGCACTACAATCTTAATCTGGGAAGAAATGGGCCACTGTAAGACACAGGAAGGCACTGAATTGTCAGGATTCACTGGGAGCACAGCACTGCTCTTGGCAAAGCAGCAATTCCTTGGCATTAGACCAGCACAGGAGGACAGGATTTAGCAATACATCCTTCGAGGAGCGGCACCTCCCTTTGCAAATCTGAATGCTGGATTGGTTCACTTACTGATGAGATGAGGACCAATTTTAACTTGAAATTAATGCTTTTATTAGATGAAGCCTGCAGCCTTGATGTTTGCTTTTGTGAGCTGGTGTGAAACCACTGAATTTGGTCCATTTCCTAGCTGATCTTATCTTTAGTTCCAGCGTTCACTCCCCCCATCTGCTCCCAACACAGTGGTCATGTTAGAGTCAACAATCTTATTTATTTATTTATTATTGCATTTCTATCCCGCCCGCCCTGCGAACGGGCTCAGGGCGGCTCACAAACAAGGGCCTTGTGGGGAAACTAAAGGAAAAAGTCAAGGCACTGCTGTGAGTACATCTGATTCTGGGACATTTGAAATTGCCAGACCTAATCTAGCCCTCCACAAACTGTGTTAGATTTGAATCAAGCAAATGGAGGGGGAGGAGGGAATGTAGTATTTTTAAAGATTTGCCTTTTTCTTTGATCACCATCTACCGTACTTTATTTCCTAGCTGCCTTAGAAAGTAAACTCTATTCATCTAGAGGAATTTCAGACAGCCTATATATTCCGGTTCAGGAACTGTTCACTAACGGTTTCTGTCTGTCATTTCAGATGGAACCATTTTAGTAACAGTTCCCTGATGGAATATATTTACCCTTTCATACAGAAACGCTTCTGCTTTGTTCAGGAAGTGTGGCTGAAGCATTTTTACTACAAACTGCTTCCAATCAGTCTTTAAATCCTTCCATAGGCGTAATCTTTGTGGGGGCGGCGGGGCTTCAGCCCCCGCTGAAATTTTCAGGAAGGTGCGTTGAATGTGCTTCACTTTGGCTCGCTTGTTTATTGGATTGTAACAAACAGTGATGCAACAAAGCAAGCAGATAAGTAAGGTTACTGTCACTGATCATAAAAGATAAAGATTTTGATATCATTAAGTAAGTCATTAGTAATGTTGTTGCATACAGAATAACATCCAACATATTCAGTTCTGTAGTATTTTGCATCCATTCTTTGTGTAGTAAATCAGTTTTATAGTTTTAACAGCAACCCTAAACTACGGGCCAATTAGGAGATGTAGACTAGATCCATGAATTGAGTTCTTTGATATGCAGTTGCCAGGCTCAATAAAATCAAGTGTAACTTGTTAACGAACTAGCTTATTAATTGCCAGGACTTGTTACAAGAAAGCTCAAGCATTAACAAAAAAAAAAAAACACCACCTGGTGAAATAGGGCTAGACAAGATGTACAATACACAGAGAAAGGTGGCACTTCAAAACAATGCTCCATTTGAAGCTGTTATTGATTCCCAAAAACTGTCCAGTGAGCTCCTTGTTTCCAGGGAACAGCAGTAGCGAACATCAGTGTATCTAAATGGAGTCCAGGAATCTCAATGGGGTCGGTACGATGCTGATTTGTAGTCCTGATTCAGCGCCATAGCACTCCTAATAGAATGTTTTTTAAAAAAACAACAACACCCTGTCAGGGAGATCGTGCATGCGGGGGGGGGGGGGGAAAAGAAAGTGGCACAGTGTGAAATGACAAACTGCTTCAGAGACGGCTCCCTACCGGAAGGGAACGGCTATGTGAAACGGCCATCCCTGTACTGGTTTAGTCCATGACGGTACAATAACGGTTTTAAAAGGGTAATGTGAAATTTCTCGTCGTTTAGAAACACACCAGATTATATACTGCTCTTATCTGCTTTGGGACCTTAGGATATGAAGGGGCATAGATGAAAAGTTACATTAGGAATCCTCCTAACAGCTGATCCTGATAGCACAGCCCAACCACAAAATGAACCTTCTGAGGCCATAAACTTAGTAAATGACATGGTTACATTCAAACACAACAGAGTCATAATTTCAGCTATCAAATTTAACTTGAGCTCAAATACCTTTTGTTCATGATTCGCATATTTGCACTACTATACATATTGCATTTGTCATTACTAATGCTTAGATTTCAATAGGAGCTTAGTCATTACAAAATGAATACTGATAACTTATTCCACCATCTGGAACTGAATTTGCAGGTTGTTTATATTACTTACCAAGGATAATAAGTAAATTGAGAGTATAATTTTGCCAGTTATTTGAAGGGTAAATCTTTCAAATCACATAAACTGTTGAAAAAATGAACATTAGATTTCAAACAAATACCTAATTATTTTAAGCCAGAGGTATAAATTTTGGCAATATAGGGATTTATATTTTAAGTATTGTAGTACAGAAATGATATTTTAAGTACAAGCCTAAAACAGAACATAAGACAGCATTACAGAAACAGGAAATGATCTCCTTTTCAGTAGACCTTTCAATAAACTTGCAGTCTAATTTGCTTCTGTCTCATTTCTGATAGGCTAGTCCTCTTTTTTTTTTAAAAAAAAATTTTTATCTTTATACTCTATATAAAAAGAAGACTCTCAATATTAATTTGAATCCAAGTGTATATGTTTTGAAGCAGTTTATGAGCAAATACACCTGTTTCCTTTTTTAAATTAAAAGATCTATATATGAGGTTAGAAATATGGTTTGAGAAGGAAAAGTACTATGGCTATTCATGCAAATTTGTCATTCACCTAACATGCCCATTTGCGTAACTACCTTCTGAATTCTTTTGGGCTTCAGAGCAGCTTTTAAATGTGGAGAAGGAGAATGTGGCAAGCATTTTATAAAATGGACCACTTCAGGGCAAAGACAGGGTTTCACATATTTTAACACCATGTCAAAACGCATGGTTGAATACACACAAAATATTTCCTGTATGCAGAAAATCAGCTATTTGGTTGGAAGAAGGATTCTAACCTCTTTTTATTTCTAACACACTAGCTTTCTATGTGTGGGTCTGCTTTTCTGTCTTGCACAGAGGAGCATGCAGTCATGCATGCCCCAACTGAAATGGCATGGTCCATAAACAAGTTTTCTACCTCATCTGTTGTTTGTTTGTGATAACTAAGATTCATGAAAAGAAACAGAATTAAAATGCAAATTAAATCCCATTGATTTCAACAGAATTTTGCTGGATTGAATCAGCTGTTTACATTAAGAAATTTAAACATAATACCGAACACCCTGTTCCACTCTAATGGGGTAGGGGGGTGAGAAGGCTAACAGCAACTGAGTTCCATAAATTTTGTTCTCCTCTCCTTGGAGCATGGGCTGGCCAGAGAGATGTGTGCCAAAGGATGGGAGCCAAAGTTGGGCGGAGTTTCGGGGCGCGATCACACCGCAACACCTGGGAAGCGTAGTGCACCCATAGCCAACCCGTGGCATCCCACCGAAGATGCGGAGTTAAAAAGTACCAAGGAAAGTGCACTAGTATCCGGAAAACACGTGGCACAGGAGGGGGTCTGATCATGGGATGCTAGTATCCCGTGGCATCTGCCGCCCGTCCACGTCTCATCGCAAACCAGATGTTTTTCATAAGCGCATGCACACAAACATGAAACTGAAAGCAGTGCTGCTCTGCGAAACTGCGCATGCGCACAAACACAAAATTCTTGTGTGATCATGCCACACCACTTCTTTGCCATGCTGCAGCATCACCGTATGATCGCCAGCTAACAGCCTAAGCACAGAGACTCGGGGGACCGTGTGATCGGGCTACCACACTTTATTTTGCTCCAGGGTGAATAGCCACATCTCCCCCCTGCGTTATCTGGTCCACATGACCGGGGCCATAATATATCAGCTATTAAAACACATGAAGCAACAAGGAGATAGCTTTATTCCTCTAACAATTATTCTCCAAAAGCCCAGGGCATAAAAAGGTTTTTGCTATTGTAACCCAGCAGAACCTTGGCTATATAGATTCCTCTCCTAAATTACTTTTTTCTAATTAGAAAGTTGGGAAGGAGGGATTCTAGACAAAAAATCAAATTCAAATTCAAAATCTTTAATGGCATATGGGGGTAAATTAGAATTAGATACAAACAGGATCTAAGAATATTTTGTATTCTTTGCCAAAGAATTTGGGATATTGAGAGTCAGACTATTGCAGTGGAAATCAATCTGACTCTAGTCAATAAAGGATAGCACCCTTGTGACCAGGCAAGCAAATGTGAAATTGTTTCAAAAAGAAAACATTCAAGGTGTTACAGTTTTCATGGTAACATTTACCAAAACCCCAACAACTTTACAACTAGAAGTAAAACAGAATCATGTTAGCTATGAACATAGTAACATTTGCAGCAACAGGATTGTCACTGCCCCTAAGGCTGCCAACTCTGGGTTCGGAAATACCAAGAGATTTAAAGTTGGAGCCTGGGAGAGTGGTATTTAGGGAGGGGGGGGGACTTCGGTAGGGTATAATGATGTGCAATCCACCTTCCAAAACAGCCAGTCTCCAAAAGTTGAATTAATGTTTTAAATAAATAATAAAGAAATAAGTTATTTTTGTAGTCTGGAGATCCACAGCCCCCACCTGAAGGTTGGCAACCCAAAGTGAACTTCAGAAAGGACACTTTGATCAAAGGCAAGTCCTAGCAAATGGTGCCCAGGAGCACCAGAAGCACAAACAAAACAGCAAGTCCACAACATTAACTTAAAAGAACTGCAAACCAAATAATTACCAGTGGCAAACATTCTTAAAGCAGAAAAATCAAAACTTGAATGAATTACTCATAGCATTTCTTCATGTGTTCACTTCCCTTCACAAATTTCAGTCAAGTTTTGATTTTTCTGCTTTAAGAATGTTTGCCACTGGTAATTATTGAAGCATCGGCCTCTTTGATAAAGCTTCAGTGAAATGGGAGATTATAGCTGGCATGTCCATGAGAGAGAGAACACACAATAGGGACCTGCCTTTTCTACGATACTGGATCATTTGTGAAGCGGACATACGGTGTTTAAGAGACTGTCTTAGTATATCCAGCATCCTGTTATGCATTTTGGCTTTTCTGTTATGGTCTTCAGAGGTTCCTACCTGTAGAGAGCCAGTTTCGTGTAGTGGTTAAGAGCATGGACTCTAATCTGGGAGAACCTGGTTTGATTCTCCACTCCTCCACATGCAGCTGCTGGTGTGACCTTGGGTCAGTCATAAGTACTTTCAGAACTTTTCTCTCGAGGGCAGTTCTTGAGAGAGCTCTCTCAGTCCCATCTAACTCATGGGGTGTCTGTTGTGGGGAGGGGAGGGGGAGGGGATTGCAAGCCACTCTGTGACTCCACTCTGGTATAAATCCAATCTCCTCCTCCTCTTCTTCTTCAATCAACTTATTTTTTCATTTTGTAATAAGCAATTTGTTTATGATTGTAATAATAAGTACACACGGGAAATTGATTTATTTTTGTTCTTCATTGCAATTATATACAGCGCAGCTGCTATTTGATTAACCATCTGGAGGTTGGCAACTCTATTTTGCACAAACTCCAGTTTTGACAACCACCATCCGATTCCAGAACCTTCTATCTTACTTAAGATTCCAAAACGATTTGGTGGGGGAAATTCAACCCCGATTGACTGTATATTGATGTTAGGCTTTTATCTACATGCATACAAAAATGTTACAAGACTCTGGGTTAGTTCTAGAATAAGAAGAAGAAGAAGAAGAGATTGGATTTATACCCCGCCCTTCACTTGGAGTCTCAGAGTGGCTTACAAACTCCTTTCCCTTCCCCTCCCCACAACAGACACCCTGTGAGGTGGGTGGGGCTGAGAGAACTCTGACACAAACTGCTGTTTTTCAAGGACAGCTGTGCCAGAGCTTGTGACTGACCCAAGGTCACATCAGCAGGTGCAGGTGGAGGAGTGGGGAATCAAACCTGGTTCTCCCAGATTAGAGTCCGCACACTTAACCACTACACCAAACTGGCTCTTTCCACTTGTCCTGGCTACAGCTCTTTGAATTGTAACTAAAGCAGAAGGGAAAGATATGCAGATACTAGTTCACTACAGCACTGGTGGGCTACAGCGGGATTCCCATCTTTCTTTTTTTAGCAGGATTCCTATGCTTTTAACAACCACATGACCAGCAGAAATTTAAAAGCCAAGTTTTTTCAGGTTTTAGAAGCAAAGGAGTCCTGCCAGAAAGAAAGGCCACCCTGTGCTGCCATATTCTGAGGGAGATGAAGGTTTGGAAAGGTCCGTGTGCAATTGTCTGTCTTGGATCACAAACTATGATTCTTTAAAATGTAAAAATGATTAACACTTAGCCAAAGGAAAAAGCAAGCTGTCTTTTCATCAGGACAAAGCTTAGGGGAATTATGAAATAATTTTCTCTTCAAATTAATTTGATATTCTATAATCTTCAGTAATGAATCACAAACTATGATTCTTTAAAATGTAAAAATGATTAACACTTAGCCAAAGGAAAAAGCAAGCTGTCTTTTCATCAGGACAAAGCTTAGGGGAATTATGAAATAATTTTCTCTTCAAATTAATTTGATATTCTATAATCTTCAGTAATGTAAGTTAAAAAAAATACAGTAGCTGTCCAAAGATAGAATTAAGTATTATGTTTGAAAATAATTAAAAGA
>NW_015169196.1:766415-766546 GCF_001447785.1 Gekko japonicus
TTTTTATTTTAGTATTTGAGATATAAAATCTTCACATCTTGCTATATTAAATCCTGATTATATGCATATTTATTTTTGTCAGCTAAGAATATAATGATATTAACAGAGGGTATAATGAGAAGCGGTGTGGA
>NW_015169196.1:766596-774403 GCF_001447785.1 Gekko japonicus
GTTTGGAAAAGGGGCTTAATCTCATAACATCAGGTGTAATTAATTACTAATAATTATTGTATGGCCTTGTGTTTAGTATAACCAGGAGATCCCAAGATTGTCTGGCAGTCAGAAGTTCTAGCTCTTTTAGCATTATGGGGTGGAGCTTAAGCTAGACTTGTTTTAGGGCAAGAGACGTTTCAGAGGTGGTTTGCTGTTGTCTGCCTCTGCCTCATGCCCCTGGTATTCCTTGGAGGTCGCCGATCCAAATGCTGACCCTGCTTAGCTTCCGAGTTCTAAAGAGATTGGGCTAGCCTGGGCTATCGAGGTCAGGGCATATCAGGTATAACTTGGAAGTAATGAAAATGTAGGAGCTGTATATCCAAGGATGATACTAGCATTATATATTCAGTCCACAATAGCAGCAACTCAAGATAATTCTATGCTAAACATTTACAAAGTTCATTAAGTCTGTCTATGTGGGAGAAAATAAAAAGTTGGGGTAAAGGGGTGGCAGGTCTAAGAGTGGAAGTAGAAGTAGGAAAGTTTCAAAGTCTTCTCTTTCTAAGCCCATGTTCCCATTCATGCCCCCAACTCTTACTGATCTACAAAAGCAGTGGAAGCTCAAAGTCTTTTGCTTCCCAAGGAAGTACTACACACTACTCATCATGGCAGTGCTGGTAGTGCCACAAGGGTTCTAACTTGAACCTTGGTGGGTAGGCAGCATCCATTATCTCCAAGATCCATTAGACTCCATACCTAAACAGACAGTCCAGAAACCTGAAAACTGTAACTACACTCCTAAGGATTCATATTAGGGAGCAATGGCATGTTCTATACAGGGAGGGGGGAAATGTCTTCTTAGCCATATGTAGACGACCCACTAAACCTTAAACATTCACAGGATAAAAATTCTAGGTTAAAAATTCTAGGATTAAGTGCGCGGACTCTAATCTGGGAGAACCGAGTTTGATTACACACTCCTCCACTTGCACCTGGCTGGATGACCTTTGGCAAGCCGTAGTTCTGATAAGAGCTGTTCTTGAAAAAGAGCAGTTTTTAGGTTAATTCTAGGTTAAATGCAGTTTCTAGGTTAATTCTAGGTTGTGCAGTTAAGGTTAAGAGCAGTTTCTAGGTTAATTCTAGGTTAAGTGCGCAGACTCTAATCTGGGGGAACTGGGTTTGATTCCCTACTCCTCCACTTGCACCTGGCTGGATGACCTTGGGCAAGCCGTAGTTCTGATAAGAGCTGTTCTTGAAAAAGAGCAGCTTCTGTCGAGCTCTCTCAGCCCCACCTACCTCACAGGGTGTCTGTTGTGGGGAGGGGAAGGGAAAGGAGTTTGTAAACCGCTCTGAGACACCTTTGGGTAGTGAAGGGCAGGGTATAAATCCAATCTCTCCTCTTAGGACAGGTTCACACCATTCATTATCCACACACACATCCATTGTGCCAGTTTCTGATGTCACAAAGGAAGAAACCCAAGATTTTAGAGAGGATAGGCAAAAATCTCCTTTCTTCATAAGAGCACAAAAACAAAGCACTGGGTGTATTTTTTTGAGGTTCAATATTTTCCACAGATTTATAAAATTTGTTTCCAAGTCATAGCTCTTCAAGAAAGGCTGCTTAAGGATTTCATGGGCTTTTTATTTGATAATAAATTATAGTATTCTGCCTATCTGTGTATTAACCTGTCTGACATATTTACAACAGGTGGGGGGAAACTTAAAAACAAAACAGCAAATCATGTATAAACTTTACAGAAAAGGCCAGCTAAACAGCTTACCAAAATCTAGACAGAATAGTTTGGAGCTATGAAAATGGGTACCTTGGCCAGAAATGAAGAGAGGAGGACAATGTTTCTGTACCATCTTTACAAGAGTGGAAGCCCTGCCTCTCCTGTCTTAATTATACAACATAGCATATGTCATTGTTTGTTTGCACCCCTGGGCTTGTTAGAGTTAGGTAGAGCTGCCACTCTCCAGGTGGGGCCTGGAAATCTCCCAGAGTTACAACTAATTTCTAGACTACAGATATAATTTCCCCTGGAGAAAATGGTTGTTTTGGAGGATAGACTCTATGGCATTCTACCCTCTGAGAGCCCTCCCCTTTCCTTTCAAAAACCTGCCCTTCCCAGATCCCACCCTCAAATATCCAGAAATATCCCAATCTGGAGTTGACAACCCTAGATCTGCAATCATAACTTGGGTTATATCAGAGCAAGCTGTAAAGCATGATCAAGTCAGAGGGCCAACTTGTTAAGAGGGCAGCATGCCTCAAGACATATGATGCTCAGATTGACTCCACCATACTTTCTTAATGTACGAATTACACTTAGTCCTCCAGAGCCACCATATCCTTGTTTCATTAAATTGTCAAGACAGATCATCAGACAGCAGTATCATCAATTTCAAATTGCAAAAATATAATTTTACCAAAACATAGATGAATATGCGAAGCTGGTGTTCATCTGCAATACAAATTAATACTAACAATATCAAATAAGGAAGATGCTAGGGGTGTGAATGTGTGTGTGTTAAGTACCATCAAGTTGCTTCCTAACTTATGGCGACTCTACAAATTAATGTCCTCCAAAATGCCCTGTTATTGACAGCCTTGCTCAAGTCCTGCAGACTGAGGACCATGGATTCCTTGGTTGAGTCAACCCCTCTCATGTTAGGTCTTCCGCTTTACCTGCTGCCCTCAACTTTTCCTAGCATGATTGTCATTTCCAGTGACTCTTGTCTTCTCATAATGTGACCAAAGTACGATAGCCTCAGTCACTTTAGCTTCTAGGGAGAGTCAAGGCTTGATTTGGTTTAGAATCCACTTATTTTTCTTTTTTGTGGTACACAGTATCCGTAAAACTCTCCCACATTTTAAATGAACCTACTTTCTTCCTGTCAGCTTTCTTCATTGTCCAACTTTCACACACATACATAGTAATGCAGAATAGTAGGGTATGAATTATCTTGATCTTGGTTGCAAGTGACAAATTCTTATACTTAAGACTCTTTTCTAGCTCCTTCATGACTGCCCTTCTCCTTCTGATGTCTTGGGTACAGTCTCCCTTTTGATTGATGATGAAGCCAATGAATAGAAAATTTTGAACAATTTCAGTCTCTTCATTGTCAACCTTGTGTAATTCCCCGGTAGTCATTACTTTTGTCTTCTTGATGATCAGCTGTAATCCTGCTTTAACTTTCATAATTAGTTGTTTCAATTCTACATTATTTTCTGTCCATAATGTGGTGTCTTCTGCATAGCTCAAACTGTTTTCATTCTACCACTTTTCACTACACTTTCATCTAAATCTAATCCAGTTTTCCTTATGATATGTTCTGCATACAGATAGGGAGATGAAAAATAGGGAGATAAAATACATCCTTGTCTGTCAGTTTCTCCATATTCTGTCTTAACAGTGGCCTCTTGTCCAGAGTATAGGTTGCACAATAAAACCATCAGATGCCACGGCACACCCATTTCCATTAAAGCCAGCCATAGCTTTTCATGATCCACAAGCTGATTTTCTTCTAAAATTCTCTGTTATGCTCCAGTAACCAACATAAATTTGCAATATGATCTCTAGTGCCTTTTTTTTTTCTGAATCCAGCTCGAACATCTGTCATTTTCACCCCACCTTTTTTTAAAATTTTATATTGTTTAGAAATTAGATTTCATATTTTTCTGCAAACCTTGTAGAAAGATCTGTCTTGGCCATTCAGAGCTCAAGTCACTAGATTTAAGTATCCAAAGATTTGGCCATCTTGGTTATTAGTATATAGATAAGCAAGTTTATTTAATTCAGCATCTCATTTAAGGTGCAACTAAGCTTAGTGTTTTTGATTGAAACCCTACGATGAGACATGCACAGAGAATGCTTTATTCAATTTGGGGGAAGGGAATTTAAACCCCTCAATTTTTTTTAGCTATTCAGATTTCTGCAAATTTATGGGGTCCCCAAAGTTTAGCTATCCACAGATGGGGGCCACACTTGGGAAATAGATATATAGATACGTTAATGCAAGGAACGTTAAAAGAAACAGGTGAAGTTGTATTCTGACCCATCCAGTTATGTCCCAATCATACAACTCTCAGGAAACAGCCCTTTCAAATAACATGGTCTTGCATACCTTCCGAAAGGCCAGGAAGGATAGAGCCTGCAAGACCTCTTCCAGAAATCCATTGCAAGATGAGGGAGCAGAGGTTGTCTGCTGCAGAGCATGTTCTACAATATAGAATTGTTGGACTGAATTATTGGCACATGGGCCCTTCATATATGTGACATCTCAGGCTACAAAGGGCTTCTTAACTAAGCCCCAATACCTTGAATTAATCCTAGAAGCATATTGGTAGCCAACACAAATTTAATGTTTGTGTAACATGGACATAGCATGCTGCCTCATTCTATACAAACTGAAGCTTCCAAGTTGTCCTCAAAGGCAGCCTCACATGGACCACATGTGGTATTCACTTGCTGAAAGTCAGCCCCCCCTCCCCCCTGCCTGAAGGTTGCGGTTAATCCCTTTCAGAACATCACTTGTCTGGATTCAAAAAAAATCAACCTGACATTAACGTTTGGACATGTTATCATTCTAAACACAAGGTAGCAACTGACTCTTGATACAAGATTTCAACAAGTAAAAATTCTGATCTACTAGAATGAAGTTTCTGTAAAATCCCTAATCTGTGATAGGATGTCCCGGGGCCTTTTTCAGTATAATGCAAAAGAAAAAGAGCAACTCTGCAAGAAGGAAGAGCCAGAAAATAATACTGTTGGTTAAAAAAAAAAAGACCAAGTAAACCCTAGAGACAGATGAGGCAAACTGAAGCTTTTGAACAAAACCCTTTTAGCTATCGAATTTTTTTTGCGGAAATACTGTTTCTTTTTCCACACACAGTGTGGATTTCCACACACAGTGTGGATTTGTAACATCCACCAACTTTTGGCTTTACCTTTTTTTTTAATGACCATGTTATAAAGTCCTGAAAACAGGACTTAATATGAAAATGGAAACACTAACAGACCCTGACAAGAGTGGTGCTAATTTGCACATTTATGACACTACACACTTCCCCACCTGAAAAAACTAGACAAGGATAATGCTGCCAAAGGAACGCCACCAGCTGGAGTTGCTGGAGAATTAGCATAACGTGGTTAAAACTGTAAAACAAAAAACAAAACAAAAAAACCTTTAAAAGCACAATCTAACTACTCTATAAAGCAATAGGCAAATCATTCATTATAATGAGTCATAACAATGATTTGTGCTCTTCCAAGTTTTTATTTTATGCCCCTCTGTTTTTCCTTAAAGACAGGAGGATAGACAAAGACTGGAAAGTTTGGGTCATATGGATCACGGCTCCACTGCTATGTCTGGAATTTTCTTATAAATATCCTATTGCTCTGAAGTTCACAGGCCTGGCTGAAACAGCAGGGACAATCTCATTTGTACTTTTATAGTAGTAGAGGGATTTGCAAGAGTTAACGCAATTTTCCATAATATTTCTTACTGACTTCACGAATAAAAGGAGAGTTTCCACTTTTTCGTCACCAGTCTAAAGGGAAACAGGACCTTTCTTTTGTATTTAACAAGGTTTTTCAATGTGCTGATAATTTTAAAGCTACAGAGCAACCTGATTTTTGTTAAAGTGGAAAGCATTCAAGCCAAACCTTTGTGGGTAGCAGACACTGCAGTAATCTACGAGACATATACTTTGCAACAGATTTTATGGCCTGCTTTGCAGCTTTATGTCTTGGGGGAAAAAACCAACCAGATGCTTCTGCAAGGTGTACAAGAAGGACACATAGACCAAAGCCTCCCATTGTTGTCATCTAGCTATCATGGCTAACAGACACTATCCTCCATGAATTTATCTAATTCCTTTTTAAAACCACCCAAACTGGTGTCCATTACTACATCCCATGGCAGAGAGCTCCACAAGTTAATTATGCATTCTGTGAAGAATTACTTTGAATTCCACAAGTTTCTATGCATCACCCTACATTATAACAAATACTGATCTAAAGTGTACAGCTAATCAGAAATATCATAAAGGACTTTTCCTTTGTTTTCCCCTGAAAGCAAGGAAACTGGTCAGTCTTACTTAGGTCACAAATGGGTGTGTGTGTGTGTGTGTCTGAACATCAACAGTGATACACTGTTCACCTAAGAGCAAGATGTTTTAGTGGTACAAGGCATATCCCACCAGTAAAGTCTATTGCTTCAGTGGGGCACCCTTTGTACTGACAGAATGCCCTTAGCTGAACAGAATAGTAGGATTCAACCCAGTGTTAGTGTTTAAAACTATTAGCTCCTTTTCCTTCTCATTACAACAATGAGTAAAAATGTACTCTCACACACGGGAACAATTTCAGTAACCTGGGTTTGTTCCACTTGAATTCAGTGGAGGGATCTTAGCTTATTGTCCTGTTTGACTTGCAAATTTAATTAATATTTAAAACATGTTTAATTAAAACCGTTTGAGCTCCACTCCCCCACAGTCCCAAGTAGATTGACAGCTTGCCTGATAACCTGTCTGGAAGGTGGGGCAATGGAGTCATCACACCAACTAATAGAAGCAAGGAATAGTTAAAGGCTTACCTCAAGTTCTCAATAGGCACCATTGCCAGCTTTTGTTTCAGAATCTCATGAACGAATTCCCAAAACTTCTAAATAATGGGAGGGTCCTGTTTGCAAAAGAATGCTGTGCTTTGCTGATTAATCCAACATTATTTTTTATTTTAGTATTTGAGATATAAAATCTTCACATCTTGCTATATTAAATCCTGATTATATGCATATTTATTTTTGTCAGCTAAGAATATAATGATATTAACAGAGGGTATAATGAGAAGCGGTGTGGAGTGGAGCTCAAATGAACATTCAGTCCTGAAGGTTTATCAGTGTTTGGAAAAGGGGCTTAATCTCATAACATCAGGTGTAATTAATTACTAATAATTATTGTATGGCCTTGTGTTTAGTATAACCAGGAGATCCCAAGATTGTCTGGCAGTCAGAAGTTCTAGCTCTTTTAGCATTACGGAGTAGAGTTTAAGCTAGACTTGTTTTAGGGCAAGAGACATTTCAGAGGTGGTTTGCTGTTGTCTGCCTCTGCCTCATGCCCCTGGTATTCCTTGGAGGTCGCCGATCCAAATGCTGACCCTGCTTAGCTTCCGAGTTCTAAAGAGATTGGGCTAGCCTGGGCTATCGAGGTCAGGGCATATCAGGTATAACTTGGAAGTAATGAAAATGTAGGAGCTGTATATCCAAGGATGATACTAGCATTATATATTCAGTCCACAATAGCAGCAACTCAAGATAATTCTATGCTAAACATTTACAAAGTTTGTCCATGTGGGAGAATGGATGTGTGTCTGTCCATGTGGGAGAAAACAAAAAGTTGGGGTAAAGGGGTGGCAGGTCTAAGAGTGGAATAGAAGTAGGAAAGTTTCAAAAAGTCTTCTCTTTCTAAGCCCATGTTCCCATTGATGCCCCCAACTCTTACTGATCTACAAAAGCAGTGGAAGCTCAAAGTCTTTTGCTTCCCAAGGAAGTACTACACACTACTCATCATGGCAGTGCTGGTAGTGCCACAAGGGTTCTAACTTGAACCTTGGTGGGTAGGCAGCATCCATTATCTCCAAGATCCATTAGACTCCATACCTAAACAGACAGTCCAGAAACCTGAAAACTGTAACTACACTCCTAAGGATTCATATTAGGGAGCAATCGCATGTTCTATACAGGGAGGGGGGAAATGTCTTCCTAGCCATATGTAGATGACCCACTAAACCTTAAACATTCACAGGTTAAAAATTCTAGGTTA
>NW_015169196.1:774534-774823 GCF_001447785.1 Gekko japonicus
AAAGAGCAGTTTTTAGGTTAATTCTAGGTTAAATGCAGTTTCTAGGTTAATTCTAGGTTGTGCAGTTATGGTTAAGAGCAGTTTCTAGGTTAATTCTAGGTTAAGTGCGCAGACTCTAATCTGGGAGAACTGGGTTTGAAAAAAAAACTCCACTTGCACCTGGCTGGATGACCTTGGGCAAGCCGTAGTTCTGATAAGAGCTGTTCTTGAAAAAGAGCAGTTTCTGTCAAGAGCTCTCTAAGTCCCACCTACCTCACAGGGTGTCTGTTGTGGGGAGGGGAAGGGAAAG
>NW_015169196.1:777367-777527 GCF_001447785.1 Gekko japonicus
CAATTTGGGGGAAGGGAATTTAAACCCCTCAATTTTTTTTAGCTATTCAGATTTTTCTGCAAATTTATGGGGTCCCGAAAGTTTAGCTATCCACAGATGGGGGCCACACTTGGGAAATAGAAAAATAGATACGTTAATGCAAGGAACTTTAAAAGAAACA
>NW_015169196.1:777661-777819 GCF_001447785.1 Gekko japonicus
CCTTTCAAATAACATGGTCTTGCATACCTTCTGAAAAGCCAGGAAGGATGGAGACTGCAAGACCTCTTCCAGAAATCCATTGCAAGATGAGGGAGCAGAGGTTGTCTGCTGCAGAGCATGTTCTACAATTTAGAATTGTTGGACTAAATTATTGGCAC
>NW_015169196.1:777924-792267 GCF_001447785.1 Gekko japonicus
TGAAGGTTGCGGTTAATCCCTTTCAGAACATCACTTGTCTGGATTCAAGAAAAAATCAACCTGACATTAACTTTTGGACATGTTATCATTCTAAACACAACATGGACCACATGTGTTATTCACTTGCTGAAAGTCAGCCCCCCCTCCCCCCTGCCTGAAGGTTGCGGTTAATCCCTTTCAGAACATCACTTGTCTGGATTCAAGAAAAAATCAACCTGACATTAACTTTTGGACATGTTATCATTCTAAACACAAGGTAGCAACTGACTCTTGATACAAGATTTCAACAAGTAAAAATTCTGATCTACTAGAATGAAGTTTCTGCAAAATCCCTAATCTGTGATAGGATGTCCCGGGGCCTTTTTCAGTATAATGCAAAAGAAAAAGAGCAACTCTGCAAGAAGGAAGAGCCAGAAAATAATACTGTTGGTTAAAAAAAAAAAGACCAAGTAAACCCTAGAGACAGATGAGGCAAACTGAAGCTTTTGAACAAAACCCTTTTAGCTATCGAATTTTTTTTGCGGAAATACTGTTTCTTTTTCCACACACAGTGTGGATTTCCACACACAGTGTGGATTTGTAACATCCACCAACTTTTGGCTTTACCTTTTTTTTTAATGACCATGTTATAAAGTCCTGAAAACAGGACTTAATATGAAAATGGAAACACTAACAGACCCTGACAAGAGTGGTGCTAATTTGCACATTTATGACACTACACACTTCCCCACCTGAAAAAACTAGACAAGGATAATGCTGCCAAAGGAACGCCACCAGCTGGAGTTGCTGGAGAATTAGCATAACGTGGTTAAAACTGTAAAACAAAAAACAAAACAAAAAAACCTTTAAAAGCACAATCTAACTACTCTATAAAGCAATAGGCAAATCATTCATTATAATGAGTCATAACAATGATTTGTGCTCTTCCAAGTTTTTATTTTATGCCCCTCTGTTTTTCCTTAAAGACAGGAGGATAGACAAAGACTGGAAAGTTTGGGTCATATGGATCACGGCTCCACTGCTATGTCTGGAATTTTCTTATAAATATCCTATTGCTCTGAAGTTCACAGGCCTGGCTGAAACAGCAGGGACAATCTCATTTGTACTTTTATAGTAGTAGAGGGATTTGCAAGAGTTAACGCAATTTTCCATAATATTTCTTACTGACTTCACGAATAAAAGGAGAGTTTCCACTTTTTCGTCACCAGTCTAAAGGGAAACAGGACCTTTCTTTTGTATTTAACAAGGTTTTTCAATGTGCTGATAATTTTAAAGCTACAGAGCAACCTGATTTTTGTTAAAGTGGAAAGCATTCAAGCCAAACCTTTGTGGGTAGCAGACACTGCAGTAATCTACGAGACATATACTTTGCAACAGATTTTATTGCCTGCTTTGCAGCTTTATGTCTTGGGGGAAAAAGATTACTGGGGGAAAGGGACTAATCCTGTTAAAGAACTGCCTCCAACCTCAGGGAAAAATTCAGATCAAAGAAAGATCATAAGGTGTTGTTCACAACTTTAATACATCTTTTGCCCTTGAAATTTAAAAAGCGTCATTTCAATCATCAGTCAGAATTTAGGACAATTTTCTTTCTTCATCTCAAGTAAACAAGTCTTTCAAAGTCTTTTGCAAAATTTTACTTCAATGAAACACTCATTCCAGTCATACATTTAGCTCACCATTTCTATTTCCTTATTCTTTTTCATTAGGGATGTGATTAGTGTAGCAGCCCATTTTCTGGATTTCAGTTCTCTAAACTTCATCATACTCTAAACTCAATCCAATGAGCTACTGATGCGTGAGGACTTCCCCAGTAGTCCCTTTTGGTTTCTGAAAAGACGATACCCTGAGCTGTGAGATTCCAGTGAGCAAAAATCTATAAAGGCTGGGGGGACTGCTATAAGTGAAGAAAGGGAATTGGGCAAAATTCAGGGGTCATTTCCTGCCGGAGAACCCCAGAGCGGCACTCTGGCAGTAACGAGCCCAGGCCCTGCCCCCTCCCGAGGGGGGAGGATTAAATGCCTGGCTTCCCTGCACGATCTTCTCTGAGTGCCCCACAGCTGCTGGAGACAAGAAGGCTGGAGACAGGAAGGGGAGCTAGGCAGACATGCCCTGCTTTCCCCCTGAGCCTCCGGAGGCTTGTTACTGCCGGAGCACTGCTCTAGGGCGCTCCTGCAGGACATGACCCCTGAATTTTGCCCAATTCCCTTTCTTCACTTACAGCAGTCCCCCAGCCTTTTGTGGAGAGACTCGGGGGGGGATTTAAATGCCTGGCTTCCGGCCAGGTGGGCTGGGGGGGGGAGCAAAGTGAGAGGGGATTTAAAGTTTAAACCACTTTTCTCTAGAGTCGCACAGTAGTGGCGGCACAGTCTTTCCATTGTATTATATATATTCTTTGCTTTCCCTCCCTCCCCATTTTGGCAGACTGGCTGGGGAAGGGAAGGGAAGGCTTTTGAAGATGCCTCCCCCCTTTTTTGCTTCCCCTTCTGACACACTTCCAGTGATGTCAGGGTGTGTGGCATATGCTAATGATTATGCTAATAGCAGGTATGCTAATGAGTTCCTGCACCTCTTTTTCTACGAAATCACCCCTGGCAAAATTTATTTACTTTATTTATACTCTGCCTTTCTCTCCCATGGGAACCCTTATATCAATTTCTTCTCCTTCATTTTATCCTCACAACAACATCTGACGTAGGGTAGGCTCACAATATGTGAGTAGCCCAAGATCACCCAGCAAGTATCCATGGCACAATGGGGATTCAAACCTGGGTTTCTGAGATTTCCACATTCCAACCATTACATGACCCTGGCTTATACACTCCTTCCTGTTCCATTCATGATGATTCTTAGTATCATAGAATCATAGAGTTGGAAGGGACCTCCAGGGTCATCTAGTCCAACCCCCTGCACAATGCAGGAAATTCACAAATACCTCCCCCCCACACACTCACAGTGACCACTGTTCCATGCCCAGAAGATGACAAAAAAACCTCCAGGATCCCTGGCCAACCTGGCCTGGAGAAAAATTGCTTCCTGACCCCGAAGTGGCAATCAGCATTTCCCTGGGTGTGTAAGAAAGGGCCACAAGAACTAAGCACTGAGGCAACCCTTGCCGTCCTCCCTCTCAAGATCTGCCTAAGTTTACACAATCAGCATTGCTGTAAAAGATGGCTATCTAGCCTCTATTTGAAAATCTCCAAAGAAGGAGAGCCCACCACCTCCTGAGGAAGCCTGTTCCACTGAGGAACTGCTCTAACTGTCAGGAAGTTCTTCCTAATGTTTAGCCGAAAGCAATGTTCCCTCTAAGCTGTGGAGTCCTGTGAGCAAAAATTCTACTTTGTGAGCTGCTGGCATTAAAGTTGTGAGCCAGCGATTTGGCTGCTGCATAAATTAGTTTGCTCCGGAGCCCTCCTTTATGGGCTAAGACAAAAATGTGTGAGCTGGAGGCTAAAAAACTGTGAGCTAGCTCACACTAACTCAGCTTAGCGGGAACACTGGCCGAAAGCGCTTCTGATTTAATTTCAACCCATTGGTTCTGGTCTGACTTTCTGGGGCAATAGAAAACAAATCTGTACCATCGTTTATATGACAGTCCTTCAAGTACTTGAAGATTGTTATCATATCACCTCTCAGTCATCTCCTCTCCAGACTAAACATACCCAGCTCCTTCAACCATTCCTCGTAGGACTTGGTCTCCAGACCCCTCACCATCTTCGTTGCCCTCCTCTGGACACGTTCCAGCTTGTCTATATCTTTCTTAAATTGTGATACCCAAAACTGAACACATAACCTTTCTGAAATGCAGAGTAAATGCTGTGCCTAATTAAATGATAGTTGGAATACTGCTGTATCTAGCCTTCAGGGTCAGGGACCAAAGGTGGCACTTGGGGGGGGAGTTATCTCAGTGGCATCCACTAGAATGTGGTGTTATGCAGAAAGCGATTCTCTCCTCCATGCTGTTTAATATCTATATGCACCCCCTCACCCAGTTTATCCGGAGATATGGGCTGGGTTGTCACCAGTATGCGGATGACACCCAGCTCTATCTACTGATGGACAGCCACCCGGAAACAGCCCCAGGAAATCTTGATGAGGTGTTACAGGCTGTGGCTGGATGGCTACGACAGAGTTTAATCCATCTAAGATGGAGGTCCTGTACCTGAGTTGCGGGGGATTAGGTCGGGGTGTCAGGCTCCCAACCTTCGATGGGGCTCCATTGGTGCCTACATCGGGTGTGAAGAGCCTGGGGGTGTTCCTGGATGCCGCCCTCTACATGGAGACCCAGGTCATCCCCACTGTCAGGTCTGCCTTTTTCTATCTGAGGCAGATCAGGCCGTTAGCCCCATGTCTTCCTCTCTGAGACCTAGCTACAGTGACCCATCCAATGGTCACTTCCAGACTGGATTACTGTAACTCTCTCTATGTGGGTCCGCCCTTGATTCTGCTCTGGAAGTTGCAGCTAGTACAGATGCGGCAGCGCGGGTGTTGATAGTGATGTCTGTGAGGGTTCATATCCACCCGGTGAACTGCACTGGCTGCCTATTGAATTCTGGATCCGTTTCAAGGTGATGGTGCTTACCTTTAAAGCCCTATATGGCCGGGGGCCAGCATACCTATGAGACTGCCTCTCCCCATATGAGCCCTGGAGGGCACTGAGGTCCACAAACCAACATCTTTTATTGGTCCCTGGCCCCAGGGATGTCCAATTAGCCTCGACCAGGGTGGAATGAGCTCCCTTATGAGAGCAGGGCCCTACGGGACTTATTGCAGTTCTGACAGAGCTCTTCCACCAGGTATTTGGTCGAGGCAGCGGATGTCCCCCTCCCCCCAGCTTTTTTGGCCATTCGTCCACCAGTGGCCTAATCCTGACTGGACATCTGATTAGATACTGAATTGCTTTAACATCTGACCTCCTTATTTACATGGTATTTTATGACAATATATTATTATGTGTGTTATTTTAATATTCTTTTAATTGTATTATTTTAACTGTTGTACACCGCTCTGAACCCATTTGGGGAGGGCAGTATATAAACCTAATAAAATAAATAAAAATAAATAAAATAGCTACAACATAAAACATATCTGAGCAGGATGGCATCTATCCAAAGATATCTATCCATACCTGAAGAAGTGAGCAGCAGTGACTCACAAAAGTTCACACCTTACCACAATTTTTTTACATCTTTAAGGTGCTGCAGGACTCTTACTCTTTTCTACTGCTACCCACATGGTTTGCATTCTTGCACATTGCAGCTAAGTGGTACAGCACAAGAAGAAAGTGCCTCCTATGTAGTTTGGTCCATGTGTGGGGGAACATCTTAAAATTTCCCACTGTGGAACAAGTGTGATTGTGAATCAAACATATTCCTAATTAATTAAGCAGGGGTCAATTGAGGTATGTTATTGCTTCTTTATCATGGACTACATAAAATAAAAATGGCTTGATTTGTTCCATTCATTTGTTCCAAAACAGTGACTATCCTCTCCATTGTTGGTGAAGAGCCCTCTCATGTGAGGCAAGTGGGAATCCTTGTAAACAGAGGTACAGTGACAACTTGTGGTTCAAAAGGCACAGCTATTAGCAGGGCACACACTCTATTACACTGCTGGGGAGAGTGATCAGGAGACAGGGGAGTTAAAGCTTGTCATAGGTAGATCATTACCTGATAGAGTTCAGACTTACTGCTCCCTCTTTCCTCCACAGGGGTGCTGAGCCCAATAAGATGGTCTGCCTCAGGCGCATGACAGATCCTGATAGGTTCCTGTGGGTGCTTGGGGATTTTCCCACCTTGGCTGCAGAGTATCATCTTCCAGACCTCTTGGAGGATGGCTGGAGGAGGGCAGATGTTATCCCAATTTTCCAAAAAGGGAGGAGGGATGACCCAGGAAAGTACAGGCCAGTCAGTCTGACCTCTGTCCCAGGGAAGATACTGGAACAGATTTTAAAGGGATCAATCAACAGGAATCTAAAGGACAACTTGGTGATCTGGGGAAGTCAGCATGGATTTGTCCCCAACAGGTCGTGCCAGACCAGCCTTGTTTCCTTCTTTGATTGAGTGACGAGCTTACTGGATTGAAGGAATGCTGCTGATGTTGTTTACCTGGATTTCAGTAAAGCTTTTGACAGGGTTCCTCATGATGTTCTGATGGGTAAACTAAAGTTCTGAGGACTGGACTCTATGATAGTTTGGTGGATAGGGAACTGGTTGGAGAACCACACTCAGAGAGTAGTTGTCAATGGCATTTCATTGGAATGGAGGGGGGTGTCCAGTTCTGGGCTCAGTTCTGGGCCTGGTACTTTCCAATATTTTAATAAATGATCTGGATGAGGGTGTGGAGGGGCTACTAATTAAACTTGCTGATGACACCAGAATATAGAGAATTCAACAAGATCAGAACACACTGGAAAAGTAGGTGGATGTGAACAAGATGCAATTTAACAAGGATAAGTGCCGAGTTCTACAACTGGGTAACAAAAATGAGGAACACACATACTGGATGGGGGATACACTTCTGGGTAGCTATGTGTGTGAACAAGATCTTGAGGTATGAGTGGTAATTAAATTAAATATGAGCAGCAGGTGTGATGCAGCGGCAAAAAAAAAAGGCTAATGCGATCTTGGGGTGTATCAAAAGAGGCATAACATCCAAATTGCAAGATGTCATAGTCCTGCTGTACACTGCATTGGTCAGGCCTCAGTTCTGGAGGCCTCACTTCAAAAAGGATGTGGACAGAATAGAGGATGATCAGGGGCCTGGAGACCAAGCCCAAGGCTGAGGGACTTGGGAATGTTCAGTCTGGAGAAGAGGAGGCTGAGGGGGAGCATGATTGCTCTCTTTAAATATTTTAAGGGCTGTCACTTAGAGGAGGGCAGGAGCTGTTCTATTGGCAGCAGAGGACTCATAATAATTGGTTTAAATTAAGGGCAAGAAGGTATCAGCTAAATATTAGGGGGGAAATTACAGTAAGAGTTGTGCTCCAGTGGAACTTAGGGGTGTGATGAGCTCCTCCTCACTGACAGTCTTTAAGCAGTGACTGGAAAAACACTCATCAGGGATGCTTTAGGCTAATCCTGCATTGAGCACGGGGTTGGACTAGATGGCCTGTATGGCACCTTCCAACTCTGTGATTCTATGATTCTAATTCTGTCAAGTTTCTGACCGCTCCCTGGAATAGGGAGATGATCTGGGTTGTTTGACACAATTGTCTCTAAGAACCCTCTTCCCCTGAATGGAGCCAAACACTCCCTTGTTCACTGGGGAGCTAATGGCAAAGAAACAAGGACAATGGCTTCCACTGCTGGTAGAAAACTCAAAGTGAGACTGATCAAACACAGCATAGACCCGATATTAAAACCTATTCTGTGGCAGTCAAGATGGTGAAAAAGCAATATTTGTTTGCCACCATTGCATCTGCGCGTAATCATCTGGCTGAGCTGTTTCAAGTGGTTCAAGGACATTTTCATCATAGCTCCAAGGATCTGGACTCTGACCACACAACAGCCTGCTGTGATGAATTTGCTACCTGTTTTGAAGATAAAATTGCACAGATCTGCTCTGGGGTGGTTGCATGTCCAGATGATGTACCTTTGGCATCTGCTTGTTTGATATATATGGATACTTTTCAGCTTGTGGATTCCAAAGATGTGGACAAGATCCTTGGACAGGCGAAACCTACCACCTGTGCTCTTGATCCTTGCCCTTCCTGGCTAAGAAAAGCTGTCAGAGGGGAACTGACTGAGTGGGTAAGAAGAGTGGGTAAATGCTGAGGTAGTGGGAGTTGAGAGTGGGAGTTGTGCTGCCCATGCTCAAGGAGGCAGTGATTACACCTGTTTTGAAAAACTGTCCCTGATAGGTGCTAGGTTAGAAAATGTCTGGCTAGTCTCCAATCTTCCATTCTTGGGCAAGGTGCTAGAGCAAGTTGTGTCAGCTCCAGTGCTTCTTAGAAAAGACTGATTATCTGACTCATTTAAATCTGGCTTCAGGCCAGGGTTTAGAACAGAGACTCCTTTGGTCACCTTGACTGATGACCTCTGTTGAGAACTAGACTGGGGGAATGTGACCTGCTAGTTTTGCTGGATCCCTCACCTGCTTCTGGTAACATTGACCATAATATCCTTCTTAGCCACCTCTCAGCACTGGGACTAAGGGACACCATGTTAAGGTGGTTCGAGTCCTATCTGGTGGGATGTCTCAGAAGGTAGTGTTGCTCTGCCCCCTGACTGTTGACCTGTAGGCTGTTGACCTCTATGGTTCAGTCTTATTCCCTGTGCTATTTCATATCTACATGAAGCTGCTGGGAGAGGTTATCAGGAGGTACAGGCTGCAATGTCACTAAAATGTGGACAGTACCTAGCTCTACCTTTCTTTTCTACCTAATTCTGAGGATGCCGCTTTTTTAAAAAAAACAGTGCTTAGAGTCAGTGATGGGCTGGATGAGGGTTAACAAGCTGAAGCTTGTTAACCCTCATCCAGATGTAATGTATCCATCTCAGACCGTGTGCGCGGCCATTTCACCATGCGGTCATGCGAAGCGACTGAGCTTCGCTCACAGTAACAATGGGACAAGTGGATCCTAGTTGGCACCTATCGGCAGGCTAGGCTCCCGGCCTAGAGCCTATGGAACTCTCAGCCACTGTAAATAGCCAATCACTGGTGTGTGGATGTGTTTAGGGTGCGGGGTTGTGCACATATAAACCAGCCTGCGAGCTGGTTACTCTCGTCTTGTTTTGAGCTGAAATAAAGTATGAGAGCTGAAATCACTAGTAAGTCTTAGTACTTTTCAACAGAGGTTCTCGGAGTTAATAGAAAGACAGACTAGAGACTCCTCCCCCATCTCAGCTTAGGAGTGCTGCTTGATATAGCAGTCAACTTAGAAAACTGGGTGGCTGCTGTGGCTTGGAGTTCATTTGCCCAGCTCTAGCTAATGTGTCAACTGTGTCCGATCCTGGGGCAGTCAGATCTAAACCACAGTGATCCATGCCTTAGTTACATCTAGACCGGACTATTAAACTGTACTCTAGTTGGGGCTACCTTTGAAAAGCATTTGGAAGCTGCAGCTAGTGCAGAATGCACTAAACTGCTGGTCGCAGCCAGCTATTGGGGTCCTATGTAACCAATACTACAGCAATTACACTGGCTACCGTTCTACTTCTGAGCACAAATTAAAGTTATAGGCTTTGTCCTTTAAAGCCCTACATGGCTTGGGACCAGGGTATTCAGAGGACCGTCTTCTCCTGCTGAGGAATTAAGACTGTGAGGAGATGTCCTCCTGACTGTTCCACCAATTAAAGATACTTGTTTGGTGGGTACATGAGAAAGAGCCTTTTCTGTGGCAGCCCCACAATTATGAAACAACCTTCCCAGGGAGGTATGTGAAAAGTACTGAGACTTACTTAGTGAATTCAGCTCTCATACTTTATTAGGAGAAAAACAAGACAAAGTAGCCGGCTCGCAGGCCGGCTTATATGTCCCAAGGAAAACACATCCACATACACCCAACACTCGTGAATGGTCTATTTACAGTGATTAGATGATTCCCTTGGATCCCGATTGGCAGGAAACTAGGATCCGACCGGCTATTGTGTTTAGGAGCGAAGCTCAGGCCCTTCGTTTGGCCACATGCAGAACCAGCTGAAACCGGATCGCGCACATGGCCGGGTCAGTACACAACACCCCTTCCCCCATAGTCCAGAGCACACTGGCAAACATAGTCATTTAAGTATGTTGGTACTCTACATTCTCAACGTTCCGTAGTCCCTGGGGCCGGTGTTGCTGGAGCCAGTTGAGCGGTGACCGGTGCCAGTGACTGTGGTGCCGGCAGCTCTGCCCCTTGGAGTACGGCAGTGTATTCTGGTGCTGGAAGTGTTGGTGCTTGTCTGGGTGCAATCTCGAGGGAAACCGGGGCCTCTGGTGGGGATAAAACCCTTGCCTCTGGGTGATCGGGTTCCTTCAATTCCTCAGGGTCGTAGGGTAGCACCCGTCGACATAGCTGGTTGATGTGGTGATGGAGCAATTGTCCGTCCTCACTGAAGACCTTGTAGGAATGGGGACCCTTGACCCTTACCACCAGGCTGGAATCCATGCTGGACCCCGGGTGAAGTTTTGGGCATATACTGGGTCTTTGGGGGGGAAACCGTGGGCCCCTTCTGGAGACTCTGTGGCCGGTTCTTCCTCCGGGGCTTGATCCGGATGCAGGTTATCCAACCGACTGGTCAGGTGTCTCCCAAGGAGGAGCTTGGCAGGGCTGTGTCCTGTCATTGTGTGTGGTGTCGTTCGCTGCCCGAAGAAAAAAGCGGCCAGTTTGTAGTCCCAGTCTTTGCCATCCAAGCGGCAAAGTGCCTCCTTGGTCATGTGGACCATGCGCTCCACCTGGCTGTTGGTCGTGGGGTGCAAAGGGACTGACCTTACATGCCAGATCCCATAGTATTAGGTGAAGTCCTGGAATTCACTCGAGGTGAAAGCTGAGCCATTGTCAGTGACCAGTGTCTGGAATTCCCTGGGCACTGAAGATGCACCACATCGCTTTCAAAGACGTGGACGGCATCGGGACCACCTCCAACCATTTACAGTAGGAATCTACAAGGATGAAGAACAACTGCCCCTGGAACGGCCCCACAAAGTCCAAGTGTAACTGGGACCAGGGCCGGTGTGAGGACTCCCACGCACGAGTGGGAACCTTGGGGGGTTCAGGGCGGGATTCCTGGCAGGGCTGGCATCTCTTTACTACATCCTCAATGTCCCAATCCAGCCCCAGCCACCAGACATAGCCCCTGGCTAGGGATTTCATCCGGACCACCCCCGGATGTGTCTCATGGAGGGTGGCAAGGACCCATTCCCTCAAGGGTTTTGGGATAACCACCCTGCCTCCCCACAGCAAGCAGCCCTTGTAGGCCAACAGCTCGTCTTTATGGGTTGTGAAAGCTGCAAATTCCTTCTCTCCCCAGCCCAAGGACACCCCCTTCTCACTCAGTCCAAGACATGGCAGAGGATCTTGTCCTTGGAGGTGTGGCAGGCCACCTCCCGAATGTGCACGGGTTGGTCCGGGAGGGCGTTGAGAAATGCGAGATGAGCCGGGGCCAGGGCCAGATCCACAGCTGGCAGCTGGAGGTGGCTTAAAGTGTTCACATGGCCTATCGCCTTCCCAGGCCGGTGTACAAGTGCATACGAGTACCCAGCCAAAAAAACAGACCACCTGATCACCCGGGGGGACGTCATCTGCAGGGTTTGGCGATCGGGGGCCAGGAGGCTGAGAAGCAGTTTGTGATTGGTCAGGATAGTGAAAGGCCTGCCATAAAGATAATGGTGAAATGTCTTCACCCCAGCCACCATTGCAAGTGCCTCCTTATCAATCTGTGAATAATTACGCTCTGCAGATGACAAAGTCTGTGAATAATAAGCCACCAGAACCTCCCGGCCATCCAGCAGCCTATGGCCGAAGACCGACCCGACCCCATAGGGGGACGCATCACAGGCCAGGACTACAGGAAGGGCTTCGTCGAAATGGTAAAGGACCGAATCTGAGACCAGGAGGTTTTGGAAAGCCGCAGCGTGCTCCGGCCCCCAGACCCAAGGAGCGTTCTTGTCAAGCAGCCAATGCAGAAGTTCTGCCATGGCAGCCTTCAGGGGAAGAAAAGAAAGATAGAAGTTTAAAAGTGTGAGAAAAGCCTGTAACTCAGACTTGGATGTGGGAGCAGGAGCCTGGGTGATTGCTCAAGTCGTCTGTGGGGTGAATGCCAGTGCTGTCCACGGCGAAACTGAGAAACTCCACCTGGGGCACCCCCAGCAGGCACTTTTCTTTTTTAACCTTTTGTCCCGCAGAGTTGAACCGCTTGAGCACCTCCCGGAGATGGGCTGCGAAGGACGAAGCATCCGGGGCCACGATGAGCACGTCATCTAAAAATGGCTGCACTTCTGAGATTCCTTTTAACAGAGAGTCCATGAAAGATTGAAAAATGCCCGGTGCGACAGACACCCCAAACTGGACCTTAAAAGCACCCTTGTGCATAGCTATGGTCTGACCCTCCACTGTGGCAGTATCTACTGGGAGCTGTTGATATGCCTGCGCCAGGTCCAATTTCCCCAAAACCTGGGCCCCTGCCAGTGCGGCGAGCACATGGCTGACCACCGGTACAGGGTACGCATGGTCTTGGAGTGCCTTATTCAAAGTTAACTTATAGTCGGCGCAAATGCGCACCTCCCTATTAGGCTTAACTGGGGTGACTATGGGGGTTTCCCATTGGGCCGAGGCGATGGGTTCCAGCACTCCCTGCTCCACCAAGCGATCGAGCTCCAAATCAATCTTTGGTCGCAGGGCAATCGGGGGAGGTCTGGATTTGACCCGGATGGGGCGGCCGGCCGGGTCATGTTCAAGAGACATGGGGGCCTGGTGAAGCAGCCAAGCATGCCATCAAAAACACTGGGAAACTCCAAGCACACAGCTGTAAAGTCCTCCATCCGGATCTGATTAATTCCCATGATAGAGAGCCCCAAAGGCTCGAACCATGAGAGGCCCAAAAGACTGGAAAGCCTACCCTCCACCACCAGCAAATCTAATAGTCCCATAAAGTCCTTATACTGCACCTTGAACTTGCCCCAGCCCCGGACAGCCACAGGGTTTTTGTTAAAGTCCCACAACTTGATACCCCGTGGCTTTTGGAGGAGGGGTCCCCCCCGGGGACAGAGCAAGCACAGTGTCTCGACAGAGATGATAGAGAAAGACAAACCGAAGTCAATCTCCATGGAGCAGGGGGACCCCTCATTTAACACTTTCACATGCACTTTGTTTGGGCTGTGGGGGGGCAAGTTACATACCAGGTGTCACTGGTGGTGGGACGAGAGGGTGTGTAGATCGGAAGCAGAGTCGGGTGAAGTCTGGTGGGCCGACGACATCTGGCGCTGTCCCTTGGACCTGCAGACCCTGGCGAGATGGCCCGGCTTGTTGCAAGTCCTGCAAATGGCATTCCGGAAACGGCACAACTGGCGCTCATGCGCTTCTCCGCAGCTGGCGCGGGGGTAGAAGATGTGGAGATCTTGTTGCCTGATGACCCCACTGGGCGTGCTGGACACTGTGAAGGATGATGAACCTGCAGAACCTCCTCCTCATCGGACTCAGCAGAGGCTGCTGAAGCTTCTGTGCGGTGGACCGTTTTGCCGTGGTTGTCTTGGTGTTTCTTCTCATAGGCCGCTGCCTCCTTTAAGGCCATGTCGAGCATCAGGTTGTCAAGGCTGGCCAATTTTCTGTGGAGCTTCGGTTCCCAGAGGCCTACCACAAACTGGTTCATCAACGTGTCGGCCAGGCTTGGAAATGTGCAGCGGGTGGCGGCCCAATGGAGCCCGGCTAAGAAATCTATTGTGGTCTCGTCCGGATTCTGGATGCGAGCAAAGAAAGTGATGCGCTCAGAAATCTTAGTGGGCTTGGGAGCGAAATGGTCTGTCAGGGCTTTTACCAAGACCTTGTAAGTCTCCTCTTTCATGGTCCGTGGGCTGATCAGGTCCTTCAGCAACCAGACCATCTCAATGCCGCACGTGCTGAATAGCCAGGCCCTTTTCTTACTGGCGTCTGTGACATCATGGCATTCGAGATGGTTCTCCAGATGTTCTATCCAGGTTTCCCATTTTTCGGGATAGGCAGCATTGAACTTGGGAATGGTGCCCTGGCTTGCTGCCATCTTACGGATCTGTGGAGGAGGTGAGTGAAACTGCGGAGCAGCAGCAGCGGTCGAAGGCAAAGCGATGCTGCGCTCGGAGTCAGCGGTGCGAGGTGCGGAGCCAGGAATGGTGCGGTGAGCAGGAACCAGAGAAGCAGGGCACGAAGTGGAGCGGTGTGCCGTAGTCTTGGTGCTGGGTCTCAATGCAAGGCTTGGATCTTCTTGCTGGTTGTTCTTCATGGGAGGTAGAATCCCATCTTCATCGCCACTGAAAAGTACTGAGACTTACTTAGTGAATTCAGCTCTCATACTTTATTAGGAGAAGAACAAGACAAAGTAGCCAGCTCGCAGGTTGGCTTATATGTCCCAAGGAAAACACACCCACATACACCCAACACTCGTGAATGGTCTATTTACAGTGATTAGATTATTCCCTTGGATCCTAGGTTCCCGATTGGCAGGGAACTAGGATCTGACTGGCTATTGTGTTTGGGAGCGAAGCTCAGGCCCTTCACTTGGCAGAACCAGCCGAAACCAGATCGCGCACATGGCCGGGTCAGTACACAACAGTATGCCCATTATTGTTGTTCTTCAGATGCCATTTTTATTTAGGACTGTGATTTTTAAGGGCAGTGGTGGCTCAGAGGTTAAGATGCTGAGCTACCGACTGGAAGGTCGGTGGTTCAGC
>NW_015169196.1:792518-830515 GCF_001447785.1 Gekko japonicus
CCCGCCATACTTATGGGGGGGGTATTCCTAAAGGCTCCTGGCCTGCAGAAGCAGCTCTGCAGGTAAGTCTTATCCCCTACCCCCTGGGCCCTGGCGGCGAGGCCCAAGTGCCTCCCAGCCGCCAGGCCCGCCAATCTCCCCCCGATCTCCCCCCTGGGGCACCGGCGTGAGGCCTGAGCATCTCCCAGCCACCGGGCCTGCCAATCTCCCCTCTGCTGATCTCCCCCCCAGTCGATCTCCCCGCCTCTGAGGCACTGGCAGTGAGACCTGAGTGCCTCCCAGCTGCCGAGCCCGCTGATCTCCCCCCCATCTCCCTCCCAGGGCACTGGCAGCAAAGCTTGAGTGCCTCCCAGCAGCCGGGCCTGCCTACTTTCCCTCCAGGCCTCCGGCGGCAAGGCCTGAGAGCCTCCCAGCCACTGGGCCCGCCACAGAGTTTCCAGAGCATTCTCTGCGCATGCGCAGTGAATACTCTTTTACTTTTGGGGGGATTTAAATCTCCCCACTATATTTTATATATTTTTTCAAGTTTTTAGATTTTTCTGCACACCTGGGGACTGCTCCAAGTGTGCAGGAAAATCTCTCTGCCCCCCAAGTGCCCCTGATGTGCGGATTTAGATATCCGCACGGAGGGTGCAACCTGGCTATTAGATATATAGATTTTTATTGTATTTTTATAGTATTTTGTGAATATTGTAAGCCTCCTTGAGTTCTACAAGAGAGAAAGATGGCTAATAAATGTTCTAAATTACTTAGAGCCTTACATTGTAGGGAACAGGTGATTCATAAATTGAACAAACAACTTTTCTACAAATGAGATTTTCTAGATCTGCAGAGGAGACATCTTCCATTGCATTTCAATGACCAAAAACAGCCTGTATGCATGACCAAAGGCATTACTTCCTGTCTTCCATATGAATCTAATTTCCTAGTTCCTACCTCGGACTAAGAAGAAGAAGAAGAGTTTGAATTTATACCCCTCCCTTCACTACCCAAAGGTGTCTCAGAGCGGCTTACAAACTCCTTTCCCTTCCCCTCCCCACAACAGACACCCAGTGAGGTAGGTGGGGCTGTGAGAGCTCTGACAGAAACTGCTCTTTTTCAAGAACAGTGGTGCCAGAACTATGGCTTGCCCAAGGTCATATCAGCAGGTGCAAGTGGAGGAGTGGGGAATCAAACCCGGTTCTCCCAGATTAGAGTCCGCGCACTTAACCGCTACACCAAACTGATGCTCCCAGTCCTTAAGTTTGCTGTCTGAACAATTGGGCAACTATTAAATATTTCCAGCCCTGATTAAAAATAAAAGTTTCAGTTCTATGATGTCATTTCCATCCTGCTTTTCTCTTGCTGCTGTGGTGGCTTTCTTTCACTGTAGCATTATTAAGCACAACTGTATTTATATGCAATTGATGCCAGTTAACATTGAAAAATACATTAACTTTACCAGGGTATCTTGGCAAGAGAAAGGAGAATGTGGTATGAAACTGGTGTAGTGATTACAGTTGTCAGATTAAGGCTCTCAAAACTCAACCCAGCCATAAAGTTCATTGGGTGACTTTGAGCCAGTCACTCTTTTTCAGATGAACTATGCCACTGGGTGATTGTGAGGATGAAATAGAGGTGGTGGAGAGAAATGTACACTACTGTCCTAAGCTCCCAAGAGGATGAGTGGGATCAAAACATGACAGAAGGAAAGACTGGCATGTTGGTTTCTCACAAAGGACAAAGAAGACTGAAATGGGGATGTTTGAATCAGATCAAGCAGCTAACTAGTACTAATACATGGACTGCTGTCAAGAGCGGAACAGAACCCAACGAATCCTGCCGAGGTGAATCAATGGATGCAAATTGCCTGCTTCATGCTCTACACTCGGCTGATTACACAAGTGGAGATCAACTATTCCACTTAACATTCACAGCAGGAAAACAATTCCTGTCATGCGGAACATGGCAATCTATTTACCAAAAAGATTAACAAAGCAGCAGAATTTATACATTCATTCCACTACAAAAATGGAAAACATCAGAGTTGCTAAGTCTGTTTTTGCAGAAAAGCTATTATTTGTTAAATGTATATAACCATACAATGACAGCCTTGGTAGGGCATTGCACTTTCTATCATTTTTACTTAACAGGGAGTTTTAGAAAACAAAGAAGAAACATTACACACGTATCACATGCTAAATTCAGTGATTCTGTCAAAATGATGTCTTGCCCAAACACCTTATTATATATAAATTCCATCTTTCTCCTCAGTGTTTTGGCTACCATTCATTAACATACCTTAACGAAATGTAAATCAACAGATTGACATGTGCCACAGAGCTTAGATACCAGTTTAACACCTCTGTATAAAGTTGGTGGGGAATTATAAAATCACTTCAGATTTATTATTTCTAGAATGGGCAGACACAAGTCTTTGAGGATTAATTTCATGCTGGGGGTTAAATTTCTCTCTCAGGATAGGCCAACTGTTGCCTGAGGCTCTACAGATAATGAACCTGCCAAGGGATTAGCAAGGAAACACTTGTGTTATTATAAAGCGCATACACTTCCCTTTCTAACCAAGTTCGTCTTATATGACATTAACAAATTAATCACACTCTTGCTCCCCATGTTCCAGTATAATATGAGCCTAGGAAAGACCCTGAATTAATAGGACATGAAGTAAGATCTCTGCAATGCATAAATACCTTATCAGTGTAGCTAACAAAGTCTGAAGTGCTTCAGAGAAATAAGGCATGTAAAAAAATCTTCTCATGCCACAAACATGTTGCACACACAGCTATGTGTTTATAACATATCAACTGGTAGATTCAAGTCTAGTAGCACCTTGGAGACCAACAAGACTTTTGGGGTATTAGATTTCAAGTCTGGACTCAAACTTAGTTGTCACATCTGTTTGTTAACTCTTGTATTTGTATTCTAATTCGCTGCCAACAGTTTTACCAACTGTTTTAACCCAATCTCAGCTATACTTATCACTCAGTTACTTATGCATCTTGACTCTAACTAGCCCTTCCTGGCAACTAACCCACCCCCCTCTCTACCTATATGTAAGGCTTCAGGAAAACTGTTTCTATGTATCTGAAAAAGTGTGCATGCACATAAAAGCTTATGCCCAGAATTAAACTTTGCCAGTCTTAAAAGTGCCACTGGACTCAAACGTTGTTCCACAATGAAATGTTCTAGAGTCTTGTAGGCCATGCCCAATAGTAC
The DNA here is from genome assembly GCF_001447785.1 of Gekko japonicus. Lineage (NCBI taxonomy): Eukaryota > Metazoa > Chordata > Lepidosauria > Squamata > Gekkonidae > Gekko > Gekko japonicus. The sequence goes on from NW_015169196.1 coordinate 795,735, forward strand.
TCCTCCAGATTCCCCTCTTTTTCTTGCCCACATAACTAGGTGTACTAGTTTAGTTTCAGGTACCTCCAATCAGCTTATTAACAGGCAATTTATACTTCAGACCTGCTTTTCCCCTGTTACAGCACTGTGCCTTTTTTTTTAACTTTAGACTTTATATCCCGCTCGAACCCTCTTTCTCAGGGGGTCTCTGAGCGGCTTACAAGTGGTGCTAGTCACACAATTTTTCCCTAACTAGGGCCACAGAGTCTATAGGGGTGGGACTACCTACTGGCACCCCTGTGGTGGTTGGTGTGTTTGTTCTTGGCTCGGCACTCCGATCGTCTCCGGCAAGCTCCCATTTCGACGTTCCGGCGACAGTTCTTTTTTCGGGGCGCGCGACTCACGCCTCCTTCCGGCCCCAGCAACGTCCTTCCGGCTCCTCTGCGCCAGCGCTCGACGTCATCGCGCGGCCATCTCGACGGCAGTCGCTTGGATGTTTCCCTCCTGACCACCACTGATTGCTCCGCCGGTCGTAGCAGCCCGCTGCCGCTGCCGCCATCTCGCCAGTGTCTCGCCACGCCCCCTCCGACTTTCTGGAGCCGATGTCTCGCCTCCGCCGCCGACCACCACGTTAGGCAGGGTGCCCCCCACCCTACTAAGGGTGGGTACCCGTTTATCTACTTGCAATTAATTGCTTTCAAACTGCTGGGTGGGCGGGATTCTCAGTTTACCTTCATTGTACTTTGTCCATATTCTTCATCACCCTATTTCATATGAGAACATAAGAGCCCTACTAAATCAGAGCTGTTAAAGTGCTGCACTCAATTTGCCAGCAAATTTGGAAAACGCAACAGTGGCCACAGGATTGGAAAAGGTCAGTATACATCCAATTCCAAAGAAGGGCAATGCCAAGGAATGTTCAAACTATTGCACAATTGCACTCATATCACACGCTAGCAAGGTCACGCTCAAGATCCTACAAGCTAGGATTCAACAGTACGTGGATAGAGAACTGCCAGAAGTACAAGCTGGGTTTCGAAGAGGTAGAGGAACTAGAGGTAGAGGAACTAGAGGTAGAGGAACTAGAGAAATTGCCAACATTCGCTGGGTTATGGAGAAAGCAAGGGAGTACCAAAAAAACATCTACTTCTGCTTCATTGACTGTGTGGATCACAACAAACTATGGCAGGTCCTTAAAGAGATGGGAGTACCAGACCACCTCACATGTCTCTTGACAAACCTGTATAAGGGTCAAGAAGCGACAGTTAGAACCGGATATGGAACAACTGATTGGTTTAGCATAGGAAAAGGAGTACGACAAGGATGTATATTGTCACCTTGCTTATTTAATATATATGCAGAGTACATCATGCGAAATGCTGGCCTGGATGAATCACAAGCGGGAATTAAGATTGCTGGGGAAAAGATCAACAACCTCAGATATGCAGATGATACCACTCTAATGGCTGAAAGTGAAAAGGATCTAAAGAGCCTCTTGCTCAGAGTAAAAGAGGAGAGTACAAAAGTGGGCTTGAAGCTCAACATCAAAAAAACTAAGATCATGGCATCTGGCCCCATCACTCCTTGGCAAATAGAAGGGGAAGTCATTGAAGTAGAGACAGACTTCATGTTCCTGGGATCCCAGATCACCGAAGACTGTGACAGCAGCCATGAAATTAAAAGACACCTGCTCCTTGCGAGGAAAGCGATGGTGAACCCAAACAGCATGATACGAAGTAGAGACATCACCCTGCAAACAAAAGTCAGCATGGTCAAAGCAATGGTATTCCCAGTAGTCATGTATGGCTGTGAGAGTTGGACTATAAGGAAGGCCGAGCGCTGAAGAATAGATTCTTTTGAACTATGGTGCTGGAGAAGACTCTTGAGAGTCCCTTGGACTGCAAGAAGATCAAATCAGTCAATCCTAAAAGAAATCAACCCTGACTGTTCCCTGGAAGGCTAGATAATGAAACTGAAGCTCAAATACTTTGGCCACCCAATGAGAAGGGAGCACTTAGTGGAGAAGACCCTGATGCTGGGAAAGATTGACGGTAAGAGAAGAAGGGGACGGCAAAGGATGAGATGGTTAGACAGTGTCATAGATGCAATGAACATGAAATTGAGCAAACTTCAGAGGATGGCAGAAGACAGGAAGGCCTGGTGTGATCTGGTCCATGGAGTCGCGAAGAGTCGGAATTGACTGTGTGACTGAACAACAAAAAAGATCAGAGCAGTGGCCCATCTGGTCCAGCACCTGGTTTCAAACAGCACTGAAGAGCAGCAAACAAGGCATAGAAGCCCTAATGTTGTCTCCTTGGCATTCATAGGCTTACTGCTTCTACTGAATGTCAGGTCTGGACTTTTATTTCATTCTGACAAGTTGGCCCACTTCTACATTCATGCCCTTGTCTACCATATGAACTATTTTAATTTAAGTTCCTAGTAGCTAAGTTTATTTATTCATGCAGGATATTTCTACGCTACCTCTTCAGAGTCCTGGTCAAGGCAACTTGATAATTTCTCTGCTGATCACTCCATTTAGGAACAGATATGATAATCCTCACATCTCACTGTGCAGTGTCATTTGCTCATGAATGGTCTTGCTTTGAATCTGCAAACGTGCCATTAGATAACTATCTTTACTAAAGATGGCTTCTGACCAGGTTATCACAATGACACCACAGTGGAACAACTTTTGACAATGGCCACCAATTCAGAATGTGTTATGAGGATAAATCACAAATAAGCCAGTCATCCAAAGTGTCCTCTGTAACAGCTTTATCATCTTTAGTATTGGATCAGTTATAAATTCACTTAGTCAACTCTTTTGTACTAGTTTCAAAACAATTTACAGCCCTCTTCAAAAGTGAAGCAGGAGCCATCACTTAAGGTGAAATGCAACTCCTATCAGTATTAAATCCATGCCAGACGGTGACAACTCTCCAGCAGGTAAGCTACTCCTGAGACTGATGTGTCTCCCCTTATTACTATACTCTTCACCATCTAGCCTCTGAAATGTCAAAGGGGACACCACACAAATGATCTTGTCATCAAAATAATTTAAAGCCTGCTGCCATTCCAAATGGAAAACTCGGGGAGCAAGGTCTTGTCCACACAGAGAGTCAACAGTAAGTGTCAAGAGGCAGAGCCAGCACTGAGTAATCTGATCCTCCTACACTCCGTAATATCCATTTTATTTTGCCTAATGAGGCAGGAGTTAAAACAGTTGACCTGATGAAAGTCAGATGGCGGCCCTGGAGGAGCAAACCCCCTGCTGTACTCTTGTCCCCGACACCCTTTGTTACCTCCAAGTGAGCTGAGACCAGCCTGTGAACCATGTAAATAGGAGGTTTCTAGGTTAATGAAAAGCTGTAACACCATTTTAGAACCAAGGCTGAAAGCTGTGCCTTCTTAATCCGTAGAAACTTTCATGCTGCTCAGACATAATAAAGTGCTGATCATCTGAATCATAGAGCTAACGGATGACCAAATGTAAATCATTTCCTTATGCCATTCCTTTATCTTTTTACCAGCAATCAATGTCAAATCTTTTTTAAAAAAAACTCTTTCAAATATGCAGGTTAAAAAGGTTCCTAATATTTCTCGGGAAATGATATGTCTTTATTAGGTGATGCTGTATTTTGGTTTTATTTTATTAGCTATCTGACAAGGACTTTCTTTCAGTACCAAATAAGGTTCTGTGGCACTGTATCATTATCCTTGCATCACCATATGATAAGGAGACGCTACAATTAATGTCAAACACAGTGATTTAATCCTGTATGTGTACTATAACAAAAAATAGCAAAGAGTGCAGCTAAAGAAATGGGCTTTAGGCGATAAAAGAGGATGTACATGTTAAACCATACAGTTAAAAAATGATTTTACATGTATTAGTTATTTTGTGTTATTATTCTTGTTTAAAATTGCTTAACAATTTTCCAAAGCAATTTACAAGTTAAAATCAAAATACAAAGACAATAAAACACTAAAATGAAACATGAACCTTAAGTCCCTTAAATCAGACTGCAGCAAACTGACAGAGCTCTTAAAGATTACACTGTAATCCCAAATGCTTGGCATAATAGTAAGGTCTCTTGAATGAGGCAAGAGAGTGCCTGGGGTCCACCTGCCTAGAAAATGAGGGAAACAGCAGATCTGAGTATGACTAGGGAGAATCTGGGGGCCAGTTCCTACAAGAGCATTTTTGTACTGTTACAAAACAACAAAACAAATGTGAACCATACCTGTGTATTCAACATCCATCCTTAAATGCACAGAACACAGGATCCCCTCTGACAAGTTTTAATAAGGGTTAGAGATGATAATTCATATTGGTGTGGATCACATTTGCTGTGTGCTTTTCCTGTGTACTGTTATGTGTGTATTCACACATGAGTGCAATAATCCTGCTAAGAACTAGTCTTAAATCCAGCATTTCATTACCGGATTCCTTCTTGCATTCCCACATGAAGATGTTTGCACCCACATGAAGATGTTTCCAATCTTTCGAGCTATCAATCACCAAGCCGTTCATTAGGATATCAAAAGGCACTCCTGAAAAGCAAAATACGTGTGTTCAGTGAGCTCAGCACTGCTCACTGGAAATGAGCATTCAGTGATTTATGTTGCAGGTCATTCAGAAAGCCCATGTGCTGTTCTCTGGGGTTGCCAGAAATCAAAACTGTACTACAGGGCCATGATCTATTCTATTATACAGTTTATGGGTGGCGTGTAATGTCTAATTCATTTTTAATGTGCTACATTTTTCTGGTTTATTTTTTGAAACCAAGATTTATAGTTGTTTACAGCTTGACAAGGATAGTAATTTGGTGGTTTAGTCACTATGTTTCAAAAGTGGTCTGACTGAAGTATCTGCCTATACTCAGTATTCTACTGAAGGAGGATAGCTAAGTAGTGCTTTGAAAAGTGTGTGACTTACTACGGATTCCTAAATCACATGTCCTTTAGACAGTCTTAAGTGGTGTTTTTTTACCATGTATATGAGGAGTGGCGATTTCTAAGAGAGAAAACTTCTAATTATTTAAGATGTAACTCACTCCTGAACTAATTTGGGAAGGTAGTATGGAAGATATAGTTGCTGTTGTTTTTGTAAACAGCCAATTAAGTTACTTGCTAGGTTGCCATCTTTATTTTAAGAAATACCCATTCCCCAACTCTTTCTTTTCCCTGATATCCTTAAATTTAGGAGAACAGGGTTGAGTATAGGTATTCTTGTTTGACATGCCACATGGCTGTAGCTACTGCTGCCCCAAGATACAGAATTGGTACCGTAAGCTATCTGTAGGAAAGGTAAAGTTCAATTTGGGTGCCACTAGTAATGTACCATAAGGTGAGAACACTTTGTCTAGGAGAATCCCTCACCCTCTAAGAACTGGGTTCCCAGACCCTTCCTAACTCAATGTTCCCTCTAAGCTCCATAGTGTTGTGAGCAAAAATTCTATCTCATGTGAAAAAAGCTAGTAGCATTAAAATTGTGAGTGAGTCTACATTTGACTATTGCAGAAATTAGTTTTTTAGATTATTTCTATAAGCTTTTCATAACATTTCTCAGAATGAATTATTTTAAACTATCTTTAAACTATATTTTAATAATATAAACATAAGAGAAAACAGAATCAAGTCAAATTTTATTACAGAAAATGTCCTTTACAGGGGTAGATCAGGCCTCTGGAGAACAGGTCTACCTTCCCCTTTCCACTGTATTGATAGACCTGGCTTCCAGAGAATAGGTCTACCCACCCCTTTCCAGCCCAAACTACTTATTTATTCAAATACTTATATCCCACTTTTCCCTGTGATGCAAGGCACCTTACCAATCATACTGAAAAAGCATAATAGGGGTGTGCAAAACAAATCATTTTTCCCCCAGCTCCATTATAGCCTATGGGGATCATTACACAATATGGGCACCATAGGCTATAATGGAGAATCAAACTGGGGGTATCTGGGGCACTGGGGGGCTGTTTCTTGAGGTAGAGGCACCAAATTTTCAGCATAGCTGCTGGTACCTCTTCTCAACCACCCACCAAGTTTCAAAAAGATTGGACCAGGGGGTCCAGTTCTATGGGCCCCAGAAAGAGGTGCCCTCATCCTCCATTGTTTCCAACAGGGGGTGGGATGCTTGTGGGCTGAGGCAAAAATCCCTGCACTGCCAGATAAAATCTTGTGTGCCAGTGCTCCCAGCACAGCTTAGAGGGAACTGTGCCTCCAGTACAGGTAAGGGTTCCCCCGCTGACAGACCTTACCTCCCAGCGACTGATTAGGGGGCAGCAGAGGGAACTTACCCTGAAAAAGACAGAGACTCTGCTGAGATGCAATGATATGCCTACATCACTGCCCATGTAACCTGGAAGAAACATCATGACTTCCAGGACATTAAGGCAACACTCTGGTATTTGGGCAAAACCTTTATGATGAATTTGGCTTCTACCGTAGAGTTTTTGGTCAAGTACTAGAGCATCACTTTCAATGTCCTAGACATGATGGCATCATTTCCAGGTCATGTGGGCAGTGATGTCATGTCAGCAGAGCCTTCCTCCTGCTATCAGCAAGTCCTCCCCCAATCCCCCACCATTTGGCAACCCTACTAAGAATGTAAAAAGAGCTCCTGATGGACCATACTAAGGGCTTATGTAATTGAGAAAAATTTTTCAAACAATGGCCATTCACATGCTAATCTCTGTTTATGGGAAAAAGGGAGTGCCCAGAACTTTGTAAACACAACACAATCTGTTCTCCAGGAGACCATCAGTGCTGCCTCTAGAAACAGCTGGACTGTCCTAGAACTAATGTCTCCTCTTACTCATCTTTTTTCTGAACTGAAAAGTTTTATAAACTTTTCTATAAACAAAGATTAAAGTTTCCAGGATTTTTCAGTTCAGAAAAAATATAACTAAGGGAGACTTAATAGAGGTCTATAGAATTATGCAACAGGTGAAGAAAATGGAGAAAAATAACTTTGTCCCCATCCCATAATACTATTACTCAGGGGTACCCAATGAAATTAATGGGTGATAGGTTCAGGATGGACAAAAGGAAGTACTTTATTAATCAGTGAGGAATTGTGGGGAATTGTGGAATTCAGTGCCAGTGGGGCTTACAAGGATGTAGTGATGACCATGATCACAGAGGGCTTTAAAAAGGGATTAGAAAGATTCATGGAGGATAGGTCCATCAGTGACCTGTTGACTGAAGGGAACCTCCATATTTAGAGGCAGCAAACCTCTGAATGTCAATGCTAGGAAGTAACATCAGGGGAAGTCTTGGCGTTTATTCCCTGTTGCTGGTGCTCCAGACCACCATACAGAAGAAGAAGAGAAGATTGGATTTATACCCCGCCCTTCACTCGGAGTCTCAGAGCAGCTTACAAACCCCTTTCCCTGTGTGAAAGTATGTATGTAGGTATGATGGACAAAAGGAGGAGTTTTTATTCCCTTCTGGGCAGAAATGGAAATAGGGTGAACTATACTTTCTTCACTTGGGTTACTGTGTGGGCAGGAGGCATCACAATTTACTTTTAAACCTCCAAGGAAAGTGTGAACCCTAAGGTTCTTTTGTGCTTAATCTCTATCCCTTTGACAGACACCAGGAAACCAAAAGTGAGATTTCACTGTTGCCAAACATATTTGATGAGGCTTTTGAACCTCTCCATTGATTTCAATGGATGTAGAAAGATGTAAATCTACTGAGAATTGCACTGCAAATGTGGTGAATAATTTGATCTCACAGGAAAATGTAAAATGCTGTGTATGACAGTTAGTTCTAGTATGACATGGAGAATTCCAGATTTCTTAGATCTCAGTTCAATGTCCTAAGCACAGAAACATCCACCATTAGATTTAGAAGATGCCAAATAACAGAAAAGAAGCAAATGGCATGTTATCTTGGAGCCTATCAGACCTTTATTCTGTGTATTCATGAAGTAGTAAACGGGAGAAGTGGAGCAAACTGTGATCAGCTTCTGTTTAAGCAGAGAACGGAAACCAGCACAGCTGGAGGCAATTCTTGGCAAATTGATCAGGATTCCTTTACTTTTACTCAAGCTTAACTAATAAGTTGACTTCCATCATTTTATGCAATCAGTCTAAGGCTCCCATTCTATTTATGCTTACCTAGGAGTACATCCCATTGAACTCTGTAGGATTTACTTTCTGCAGGAATTAGCAGTAATAATCCTGAAATGTGTTTCATTTTTCCATGCTGATTGGGGGAGGTGAACATAGAGATTGTAGATGTTTTTAAAATTGTTAAACTTATATGCTTTGAAGGAGAAAATAAAACTGAAGTGATCCCAAATGTAATTTGATTACATGACAATATTGCAAAAAAAAAATGCTTTTAAATATTCAGATATATTTAGATAGGGAACTTTTAATGAGTATATATTATCTCAGCAAAATATGTTCTTGTTTTCTAGCAATAGTTTTAAAAACTGTTTCCCATAAATGATTTTCACAAGGTATAAACCTTTTCTAGCATCAGGCATGAAAAAAGCTTTTGTGAATTAAACCCAGGAACAATAAGGTAAAAGGAAAAAGAAAGTAATGGAGCTGAATAAAATTACCTTTCACCCTTGCCACCATTATTTGTGCAGTAACAGGGTCTACTAAAATCTGAAAGTAATAGAAACAGGGCCATTTGATGAGATAAACGAATTTATACTAAGCTTGCTTTTCTCGATACCCATGGTGCAAACATTCCTAAGGGACGAAATATAACAAGAAAAAGATGGAGCCTGAATGCAAAGCAAACATAAAAGCTTTACTTACAAAAACATCAATTACATAGTCCAATTTGTTCGTAACAGAAGGAAAAGAAAACCTGGTTAGCATGTTTCAGCATCCAAACACCTTCCCCTAGATCTATGCTTGTATCGGCAAATGTTACATGACGGCAATTTCTAAGTAACAAATAGCAATTAGACCCACCTGTCTAAAGTGCCTGTGCTCTGTTCACACTTCCTGGGGTATCTTAAACTGACAGCATATTAAAATGTCACTACAATATTCTTTTACATTATATTTATAAATGTGATGCAAAAACAACAAGAAGAACTATTGAATTTGCACCTAGAATATCTTAATGCCCAATCCATTCTACAAATGGGGCAGATACAGCTCAAAAGCACTTTGGAAGCATCCATAATAACGTCAACTGTGAATTAATATGAATCAACAAATAAGTGAACTATACAGTATCTTATTCAAATAATTGCTTTATCAAGCTAATAAGGAACAGCAGTACAGGAAGCTGCTCCACTAAGGGGGTAGAATATGGGGAGGTGCTCAAAGAAATTAGATATGATTTTACTCTCCCACACAAAGCAAACCATAATGCAAATTGAATGCAGACATACCAGGGCCAAGTTGAAGGGGGCACTTTTTGAAAATGTTTTTAGCGGCAGCGAAAAAGCAAGCCTGTTTCCATTAATTTTGCAATTCTGAAAACTGTTTGCCATTCAGAACAAAGGTGATACTGATCCAAGAAGCATTGCTCTCATTCTTGCTTTTGTCTGTCTCCAGTGTTTATCAGATAACCCAAGTGAGGCCAAGGATCATCCTTTTGACCATTTTACAGAAACAGAAGGTTCTCTCCAAATGGTAATAAACCAGCAGCAGAGTGCGGAAATCAGGACAGTGAGGAGAATGAGGGAGAAATGCCATAATTCAATGAGAACAATATTTTCGCATGGTGTAGACTTGCCCTTCTTTGTTGGATCAGGAACTGTACAGGTAACAGAGTGCCACTTGTCCCATTCCAATCTTGGACTGGGTTCATTTGACGAATTAGGAACTCAATGTGCAGCTCTGTCAGACAGACAGCATGGTCAGCTCTGACCATCAGAACAAATGTTCCTGATGATCTCATGAAATGCAGGCATTTCATTTCTGTGATCGTGCATCACTGGATAGAGGCTTCCGATAGATGTAACCAGTAATTTCCTGTGGTTTCCACCTGCCTGCAGCATTACCCACAGTATTTTGAACCTTCTGAACAGGCCTCACAGAGCCCCACAGGGAGTACACTGCTGTGGTTCATTACGAATCATGATGACATGGGTTACTTTGGCCAAATCCTGCCAGACTACTTACAGAATTATATAAAGCCCTTATGGGCCCACTTGCAAGGTTCTTTAGGTCACAAACAAAGTGTTTCACTCAGTTAGAAGGATGCTATTAGAAACCTAATGACTGAAAATATCATAATATTAACTTGATTTTTGCTGTTTATGACTCTGGTTGTGAAAACAGTCAGAAATAATTAAGTAATATAACTTGAATGTTCAAACATATACCCCGTTTAATACTTGTACCCATCAGGTACAATATGAACCATGGATTTGTTTTTTTATCTCTGTCAAGACCAACAAATGATACAGGAATGCTGGATTTCAGGAGACTTTGATGATCCTTCTCTGGAATGCTGGATTTTGCTGGTGTGACACTTTACACTAACATGCTATACTGAGCCATCTGTCACTGAATACATTAAACTGTGAAGTCTGAGATTCAAGGCCAAGTTTTTGCAACTCATGCAGAGAATAAAATTGGTTACATCTCTCTGTCAGGGACTAAACTATTCATGATGTTTGCTTAGAACTAGAAAGCCAAGCGTAACTTGGGTTCTCTACATCTAACAGGCTGCCTTCTTGCTTATATCCTGTTGCTAAATTTCCTATTGATTTGGAAAGCTATAAAAGCTTATCATGCAACCATTAGATTGGAGTTGACATGGAGCTGACAAGAAAGGGAAGCTATTTAATCTATTTGCTGATGATGCAGCAATACTACCACTGTGTGAGACAGGTCAGCCCATAGATGAGACTTTTAAGTGCAGCTAAAGAAATGGGCTTTAGGCGATAAAAGCTTATGGAACTGCTGCAAAATTCTGCTCCCCCACTTCCATATGTAGTAAAGGAACAATGATTTGACGTTTGAGGTCCCCTCTATGGGATGCTGGTGCACATGGAGGACAAGAGAAAAGAATTGGTCTATCTTCTCTATGGAAAAGAAAGAAATCATATGAGGCACAGCAGAGGGGTTTTGTAGATTCATGTCTGCATGCATTTCCCAATTTGCATGTGGAACTAGGAACCATAATAGGGACATGTAGATAGGAAAGAATTACTGTCTTTATGCAAGGGCTAATGTAGTTCTGCAACTTTATACAGATATGAATGCATACCCGCATCAAACTACCCTCTATACCAGGGGTGTCAAAACTCATTTGCTATGAGGGCCAGATCTGACATAAATGAGACCTTGTTGGGCCGGGCCATGTCTGTCATAAAATGTAATGCTAGGTAGCAGAGACATAAACTTTATAAAGGACACAAACACAAAGGTTTTTTTAAAAAATTAAAACATGCTTAAACATTAGCACTCTTGCAATACTGTATTTATTTAACAGTGTCTGATAACTGACACCTCTTGCTCTGAATTATTGCATCAAAATGTCTGTGCTGTTGCAATCTTGAGTATGCTGTTGTGTGTATCTGTAAGCTGCAAACAGATGATGCAGCAGCAGCAGAACTGGAAGAAGCCGAAGACAGCCAGTTCCACTGCGGGCCTGATAGAAGCCCTTGGGGGCCTAATCCGACCCCCGGGCCACATGTTTGACACTCCTGCTCTATACTGTAAATTCTGTATTCTAGTCCAATCCTACCACTCACCCTCCCGCTCAATGCAGGATACCTTTGGAACAGTTTATTGCCTATAATGCTTTGATAATTTTATTACATTTTACATTTTATTTTATACAAATTTTATACAAATTACATTTTATTGCCACTAACACCACATTCGTCAGGGAAGAGGGAGCATGGGTCACCTTAGTGATTCTGGGCCCCCAGAATCACTGCCACCACTACCCCCCCAGACCTCCCACACCTAGGATCACCCTAGGCTTAATCAAGGGATGGCCTTTGCCCTGCACAAAGTGGGTAGGTGTGTATCATGGCCACTGAGCTAGCTACTGCACAAGCCCATGAGAGGGTAGGTGTGCATGCATGGTGGAGGCTGAGCCTGCCACCCACTACCCAAGGGACAGGCGGGTGCATATGCGGTAGTAGCCAGCCATTACTTGAGCCCCCCAAGGGGCAGGTGGGCATCCTGGCCACCAGCTTTTCCTTTTCTTTCCCCCTCAGTTGGAGTGGCAGAGCCATGAGTGTTCAGGGGCTTTCTTAGCCAGGGGCCCAGGTCAGATGCCCTGAGGCTAAGATCACCCCTAGGAGGGAGGAAAAAAGGATGAAAAAAGAGGAACAAAGTGTGTGCAGGGGTGTTCACTGATTCCCACTACCACTCACAGCCCTGACTCTCCTCATGCTTTTTCTCAGGGTCCCTTGTTCCCCAGGAGCAGCAGTTTTGGGGACATTTTGGGCTGCAGTAAAAGGGAGGAGGCCTGTTCTGCTGGCAGAAAACCTTTCTATCAGTAGAGATTTACCATAGAATCCAAGCACAGTTTCAACTATTGTCATCAGAGGGGATATTCTCTGTCCTCTTCCTTCATCTCCATGAACCAGTGAGCCAGGGTCATCTTCACAATGATTGTCCACTGTGCTGGAATCCCCACTCATGCTACTACCATCCCTTGCGGTGGGGAAGGAATCATGCTAACAAAATCTCCACACACTATGGGGTCTACATTCTTCCCTTCTCTCCTCCACTATGTAAAGGCAAAAACTGCTTCAGAGAATAAATTGGGTAGAGAACGAAGAGAAGATGGAGGGAGGATTCTCATACTAGCCATTGATAATGTGATTGTCAGCTAAAATTCTGTGCAGACCTCAATTTACTTTGTATTACTGTAATTTCAATATTGCTCTCTAGGGTCTGCATGATTTAAAGGTTAATTTTAAATATTCAGGAATTACAGAATGCTGTTTTTATAAAGCATAGCTTACCTTGACACACTTCTACCAGCCACATCTTTACTGTAACATTATAGAGGGTTAACACGTTGCTATATCTTCAGAATTTTTTTTTTGCACTCTCTTGAGAAATGAATAATAAAAAGGAACTCTCTTGTGCCAAGAATACACTGAAGATGATATTAAATTGGTTGCTGAGAAGATTTATTATTTTGAAAAACCCCTCTCAGGCCTAAAATACACAGTGTTGCATCTGCTTACAAAAACACTCAGAAAGCTCATAAACCTAGATATTATCTCACTTTTTATTTATTCAGAGGATTTTTTTTTGGCAACTATTAGCTTAATATTGTTATTTTTAGGACCTTATTTAAATATAGCACTAGTGGCCAACTTTTCTAAGAGTTACTGGCAACCCTTTGATTAGATAGCACTTCAAACATTTGTGGCTTTCTTCTTTTGTACCAGGTGATGTTATAGTATACAAAACACCTCATGCATCTTACTATTTTTCAGCAATAGTAAAGTGAAGATTGTGGTAGAATCTTCGTGCCAGGATGACTGAGTTACAGAAGCTTTACAGCAGCTTTGCAGTGCTGTAAATCAGCAACATGCACACTGTTTTTCAGTTGTAGCTGTTGCTCAAGGACTCATCTCAAGGACTCAGGAGTGAGCTAGGCACAAAAGACCAAGCCAGAAATTGAGAAGCATTTTGCTATCTCTTTTTCTGCTCTAAGTTTTGCTCTGGATGTTCCAGGGCTAGGATGGTGGTGAGAAATAAATAGATGCTGGTTAGGCACAGATGCGCAGAAGTGTCCATGCTTTTAAAAGCAACACACAATATACACACACAAACAAAGTGTACAAGTTTTCTGCAGATCTGTACCTCTAAATTATCTCACATTAGTTACATGAAAAAAAGTTAAATACTGGGAGCTTTGTATTATCTTTAAAACAAAGTAGTTCTTTGGTTATTTAATTCAGACATGTTCTATCATAAGAAATCAGGCATGACAGTGGTCTAACCCTAAATTTTTGTCCATGGGTAAGAAACTAAGCATGACCACAGTCTACCCTGAATGAGATTTAATGTTTTATACCACTGACAAATCATGAACATCTGTGAATAACCCACCCAGTCACTCTGTTAAGTTGTTTTGAAATATCCCATGAGCATCATGGATGTTTCCAATGTCATCCCATTTAACCTTTCCCAGCTGCTCAGTCCTTATTTTAAATATACCCTCTCAAAATGTACACATTAAAAAAAATTCCTTGCTCCTTTGTATTCAGACTGTGGTCCTTACTCTTCAGTTCCAACATCTGTTCGTTTACCCTCCCCAATTCCCATTTTATATACTTTTAAAAAATATATTTTTCTTGTAAATACAGTCTGTAGTATTTTCTATTACTTATTTTCATTTCAAATATCTTTATCATTTCCTAATAATTTCCTCAAAGCCCCCACACTTCCTCAGTGGTTGAAAAAAAGCAAAACAGATAGAAAAATGCACTAGCAGAAAAGCCTGAATTTGGAAATAATAATGTTTTTTTACTTGCCCAGATTGGACAAAGTTTATTATTTTTTGACAAGTTACATAGAAAAGAGCCATACATCACATCATCATATTTGCATACAGATTCCCATTTCCCCCACCCTTGTTTTAATTTGTATTCAATAATACAAATACACTATTAAACCAAGCATCTATTCCCATTATAAAACTAATTCATCAATATTCTATCTACTATATTTCATTTTATCAATACTATACTATTATTAATCTATTTTATATCAATATAAAAGCAGCAGAAAGAAACAGGCATAACAGTTTAACTATCCTAAAGAAGGCATATATTTCTTCTTAGTTAACAATCTAGTCCCTTTAAATATTCTTTCACATTTTTAACACAGTTTTCAAAATCCCATTAACTAGCAGGCCTAAACATAATATGTTATATTCCCCTACAATCCAGCTCTCACACTGACAAAGCCATATAGCTTTCACCTTATCCTGTAACATCTGGTCTTCTCTCTCAAAATAGTTAAAAACCATACACATTCTCTAAATAAGTTACCCATTAATTATATTTTCCCTGCAATTCCTCTCTAAACATTCAGACTGCCCATATCTTTTCATCCTCCTTTAATTAGGACATTACATGTACAGAGAGTAAATTGTTTCAAATTAAAAGTCTATATTTTATAGCTTTCATTAGTCAGTCAAGACAATGCAAAAATTGGAAATACTTTGCTTCAGGTTATATTCCTAAATCAATTGGGTATCAAATAACAATGTAAATCAGATGTAGAAAAACAAAGTAGATAAACAGTTCTCAACAGCTTAAAAGTCCCATCCTCTTCTGGCCTGCCTGTGTATGAAAAAAAGCAGCTTTGTGTCTTGAACCCTGCATCGGCTACATTATATCCAACCAGCCCATCAAAGCAGTAGCTGGGTAAATCTCTCATTGTAGATATCGAGTGTTGAAGCAGGTCCCGTCGTTTCCCATCTTGTATAGTGTCTGACATCATCTGATTTTGTGCCTCTGTGATCTCCTCTCCGAAGCCCTCCCAAAACTCTCCCAAGGCTTCCAGGACAGCAGTTGTAATTTTTTCCATCAATTGGCTTTTTAAGCAGTCCCAATAATCATCTGAGAACATCAGCATATTTCCATCCATCAATCAATCTCTCTCCTCAAGAGCAGCCGAAAAAGCCATCTCACATGTTGGCAAACACAGCAGAACAACATTAACTGTGTAACTACGCAGGCAAAGAAACTACAGCCTGCCACCATTTTAGCTCCACGAGAGCCTGTTTCCCTCTCCATATTTCCAACAAAGTTCTTTAAGCATGAAATAAGTCTCTCTAATGATATTTCCCAGATAGCAGATAGAAGATTTCAAAGTGTTATTTTGCCCCTTTGTGTTTGATGCAATAACATTCCCGGCACTCTGGCTGGCTGCCCACCATGGGAGTCTTCCCCCTCCCTTTGCCTCTGGGAGAGATTTATAGGGGAAATTAAGTATCCTTTTCTGAGCTTGACGATTATAGATAGAAGAAAGGTTACTCACAGGATCTTCGCCAGAATGAATTGTGGCGAGGTATGGAGGCTCTTATTTGGGGTTTGACGTAGCTTTCCAGCTGTGAACTCCCCAGCTGGTCCTTCGGAGCTTCTGCTTCAAGACAAACTGAAATCTTTGCCCGCTGTTGCCACAGACGGGGGACTCAGTTTAAGTCTTCTGCTTCCAGTTCCTACTCCTGAGGATCTGGTAGACCCAGAAATGTCAAAAAGGTCCCCTAAAAAGACTCCAAAAGCTGGTGAGGCCCAGAGCAAGCCTGGATACTCAACCACTTCGCTACCCCATCGCCCCACCTCCAATTTGGAAAGAATAATGAAGACTTTGGTGTAACAAATTCTGAATTGATACAAGGAAAGAAAACGTAACATGCCTTGGAAAATTATGGAAGAGCAAAAATAGCCATCACAAATGCCTTTAGCTAGAATGAGACCTAATATGGCATAATGGTTAGAGCCAGGGGTCATTTTATGCAGGAGCGCACAGGAGCGGAGCTCCGGCACTAAGGAGCCCAGGGGGCAGGCACATGCAACAAGCCCCACCCCCTGCTCCCAGCAGCCCTCAGTTGGGCCACAAGGAGCAAGAAGCAGCCAGGTAAGTTGCAGAGCCCCCCCCAGCCCGCCTTCAAGTACAAGCTTCCTTCTCTGTGAGGGCAGATCTGCACATTCCCCGCCCCCAGCCAGCAATCCAAAACAGTCCAGTGCCACCTTTAAGACCAAGTTTTATTTAGGTACAAGCTCTCCCTCCTCTGCGAGGGCAGATTTGCACATCCTCCCCCCCAATAGCTAGCAATCCAAAACATTCCAGTGGAGCCTGAGCGGTGGGTGTTGCCTTCTGACACACTTCTGGTGATGTCAGGAGGGTGTGGCATATGCAAATAAGTTATGCAAATAAATTATGCTAATGAGCTCCTGCACCTCTTTCTCTACGAAATGACCCCTGGTAGAGCACTGGAGTAGAAACAGGAAGACACAGGATCAGATTCCCACAGAGGTTCGCTGGATGATCTTTTGCCAGTCACTGTCTGTCAGCCTAACCTACCTCACAGGGTTTTTGTTGTGAACAGAAAATGAAGTTGGGAAGAACAATCTTGGAAGCTGCTTTGGGCCCCCATTGGGGAGAAAAGCAGGATATAATACCTAAATATTTACATTGGGAATTTAGGGTGAGGGTCAGAAATGATGGTAGTTTCAAGTGTTGGTCTGCAGTAGAAAAGGAAGATCTGAGTCCAGTAGCACCTTAAAGATAAAAAAGATTTCATGAGAGTCAAATGATGCTTGAATGGTTATGCCTTGGAAACATTGTTGGTCTTTAAGATGCTACTGGACTCAACTCTAGCTGTTCTAATGCAGACCACCTGAAACTGTCTTCATGGAAGGCACCACATTCAGCTGCATGGAGTAGAAATTTATCAAGTTGCATCAATATGAAAAAGGTAGACATTTCTGGAGGGATTATTCATTGAGATATGCCTCCATTTTGCCCTGCACTAAATGTGTAGAACAATTTCCAATATTTCACAGCTGGAAATAGGGACATGTTAGTAATGTTCACACTGGGGAACATTGCCCAGGCTTCCTCACTACACAATGCTCTACTTCCTCTATAGGATTCCTTAACCTTATATGCAAAAAATAAATAAATGGTAGTACCATCTGTTGTTAACAGCATTTCAAAATTGACCTCACTGGCATGTATCTGTTGATGGATGGGTGACTGGATACTGTTCCATCTATTTTGGCCAAAGGGCTGGAGGCCATAGCTGGGTGGTTGAAGCAGCACTGGCTGAAACGGAATCCTTCAAAGACAGAGGTTCTGTGGCTGAACGGAGGAAGTGCAGGATTGGGGCACCAACTCATGGCTCCTGACAGCATACCTCTGAATTGGCAGAGGCTGATCAAGAGAGAGATCTTGGAGTTGTAGTAGATAATTCACTGAAAATGTCGAGACAGTGTGTGACTGCAATAAAAAAAGGCCAACACTATGCTGGGGATTATTAGGAATGGAACTGAAAACAAATCAGCCAGTATCATAATGCCCCTGTATAAATCAATGGTGTGACCTCATTTGGAATACTGTGTACTATTCTAGTCACCACACCTTAAAAAGGATATTATAGCATTGGGAAAAGTGCAGAAAAGGGCAACTATAATGATAAAAGGGTTAACCTATGAAGAAAGGTTAAAGCACTTGGGGCTCTTTAGCTCAGAGAAACAATGATTGAGGGGTGACATGATCGAGGTTTACAAGATTATGCATGAGAAAGAGCAGGTAGAGAAAGAGGTACTTTTCTCCCTTTCTCACAATACAAGAACTCGTGGGCACTCCATGAAATTGCTGAGCGGTCGGGTTAGAACCGATAAAAGGAAGTACTTCTTCACCCAAAGAGTGATTAACACTTGGAATTCACTGCCACAGGAAGTGGTGGCGGCTACAAGCATGGACGGCTTCAAAAGGGAATTAGATAAGCATATGGAGCAGAGGTCCATCAGTGGCTATTAGCCACAAGGTATAGATAGGGACTCTGGGGCAAGTGATGCTCTGTCTTCTTGGTGCTTGGGGGGGGGCAACAGTGGGAGAGCTTCTAATGTCATGGCCCCACTGGTGGACCTCCTGATGGCACTGGTATTTCTGGCCACTGTGTGATACAGAGTGTTGGACTGGATGGGCCTTTGGCCTGATCCAACATTGGCGTCTCTTATGTTCTTATGAGAACAAATTGAAAGGGATACAGAGGAGTAATAAGCAAATTGTCAAAGAAACCACATAAGCTATACAAACAAGGTTATATTTATCTGTTGCCCAGGTACAGTCCCAGCAATGGTCCAGAAGTGACTGTCCAGTAGGAACAAATAAGCTCCCTGGGGAAATAGTGGGAAGGGCAAAAGGAACCTTGGCAAGGAAATTAAAGATGCCTTCTGTCTTGTTAACTGCGCTTCCATTCTGGGAGGTATATTGAGAACTTATTCACAGACCTGTCAGTTGCAAGTGCTGTATTCCAAATGAAATAATACTGGTAAAGTTTGGGTTAGGTTTCATTATGGAACCCTTCTACGGAGCACCTGTTCTTTGTATATTAATCCTCAAAGCAGATGGAGGGGGGTACCATATCTGGAAGCCAAGAAAATTTCTCTCCTTTCTTGACAGAGCAGTTGGAATTGCATTCCCAGCCATTTCCCACCATATAATGCATACAGCAGAAAATATAGTGTAGAGCTGTATTTTGAAAGAGAATATTTTAATAATTTATGAAAAGAGAAATAAAAGCAACAATGCTGCCATTTGCACAATGAAGTATGCAAACTTTCTAGTAAGTGCAGCAAGAGAACAAAGTTAATCAACTGCAGCTTTTTCCACTGTGTCTCAGCTTCAAGCAACTTCCCTTTCTGGATTAAAAGAGATACTGTACAAGGGCAAACAAACATCCTGGGTTGGTATATGTTTTTTTAAAGATGTAATTGCAAATGTGGATTAGAGGAGGAAACCCTCCGGCTTTTGACAAATTACCAGTGGTACCCCTGTTGCTGCAGGGACATATTTACATAGAAAAGGCTTAACCAACTTTTGCAAGTAGCAGAATTGCAAGGCTGGAAATAGTATCCTGCTAGCCTATTAGAGATTCATTCAGATCAGATATATTCTACCATAAGGTGAACTATTGTTAAGTCATGTCATACTGGATAGGCATGTGATCATTCATATGTAGACAAATACATAACTGGGAAAGCTCAACAATTAATTCTGTCCTACCCAAGACTGTGCAATGAACCATCTAGAGATGAACTCATATTATCTTTTCTACAGGGTTCTTGATAAAAGTACTTTCTCATGGAAGATGTCATCATGAATCCATGTTTACTCTTGCCCCACACTACTGCTAGTTTTTGTCTATTTCGGGGACTTTTATTAACACCTTATGCATAGCATAGCTACTGCCTTGGGATTGTATGAGGGGCTCCAGTCTGTCCATGTGGTTCTACTCTTCTGTTCAGCTGTTCCCTGAATGTCACCTACAACTTCTTCCACCTGCATTTTCCCTTAGTATCTTTTTTAAATTACATCATATACAGCCACCTCTCTACAACCCAGCACTCCAGTGCAATACAGAACTAATGAGGAACTATGCTTTTGTATTTATTAACTTCTACTCTCACACTGCAAAATATAAAAAGACAAAGAAAACATTGAGATGTTTCATCTAGTATTTGTTACCTATAAGACGTTCATCACTACATTAGGCAGCATTTGACCCCTGATAATAGGTAGCATGATCTCACAAGGGTTTGCATTCTCCAGATGTTCTTCCAAAATACGACAACACCTTCACACACACAAAAGTAATGTGATGGCCATTTTATTGCACTTCATGAAAAGTATGCATTTTACACACCTGTCTTTAAGCCAACAGAATAAAACAGCCTTTCCAATTTCGTTGCATTAAAAATACTCTTGTTAGGAGAACTGGAAGGCAGTCGGAAAAGAGGAAGACGCAACACGAAATTTATAGACTCAGTAAAGGAAACCATGGCCTTCAGTTTGCAAGACTTGAGCTGGGCTGTTAACAGTAGGGTTGCCACAAGTATGAAGTGACTTGATGGCACATAATGAAAAATACAAAACATGTTCTGGCCAGCCATTCATTTTGGCAGAGCTGGTTCAGCTGTTTGTCCTATGACCGTGTTCTCAAACATTTTGTAGCTGAATCCACTTTTAAACAGACTGTACTTTTGGGAGCTATTTCTAAACTTTTCAGAACCCACTTGCAAAATAATTCCATTCTATTTCCCCTCCAATATAAAATGCAGCAATCTCCAGTTAACACTGAACAAGTTGATATTTTTAATGTTTCATGTTTATAAATACAAAGAATTACAGAGACAAAGGCTGTATTTCATGGCCATGTTTGACTATTTTACAGAGGCAAATTCAACCTTACCGTTGAGCTTCCCAGAACCTCCTTTCTCAGCAAACTGCTCTTCTTCCTTCCTAGGTAGCCTTACACCCTACCTAGGAAAGTGTCATGACTTACCTCCAGGTTCCAGCCCACCTTTTGAGACCCAATGACTTAAGAGAACACTGATCAAAATCATCACTTTGATCTGCACTTGATTCTTAATTACAGCATCTCTCCCTCCATTACAAGTATGAACTATATGATAAGAGTGTTTCTTTTCATTTCAAAGGATCACAAATCAAATGTCTTTGGCACTATCTCTATATAATCAGGAATGTCTTAAAATAATCCATCTATTGAACTTGCATATAAATTGTATTATTCAGTTGGGGACAGGAATCAAATTGGAATGAGTTCTTTAGCTGGTACTATTAAGTCCATACTCCCATAATAATGTGTAACAGATTCTAAGCTAAAGTAAAACAGAGCAAATGATAGCATCTTGGAATTCATCCACAGCCCAATTACTCTAAGCCTGACAAATTCTTATTATATAAAGCTGGGAACAAAAATGTGTAAGAAAACAATGAAGACAATTAGGTACCAAATTCTAAGTGGTAAAAACAGAAGGCCAACTAAGGACACTCATAATGGATCATAATGACACTAAATGAAGACCCAATAACAATGAAAATTCTTGAGAGTTGGCATATGGTGTATAAATTGCCTTTACTACACAAACTGATCCAACTAGAACAATAAAACAGGATATTTTTGAGAATGCAGGTAATGCTAAAAACAAAGAAAAAATCAGGTACTTATTACTACCTCAAACTTGAACAAAGGGGGATTTAAAAAAATAGATTTCACCAGTGCTTACTAAAACAGAAAAACACAAAGAATCAAAGTGAAATTAATGATATAAAAGCAAAGCGCATTTACAAAACAGCAGATGGAAAGAAATCAGAAACACATGTAGGAAATTGAGCTACTCTAATAAGACCAAAACATCAGAAATTAGGACTCAAGAACAAGCTGGAAAAGAATAGCCGGTAGAAATGTGAGATTAATCTTCTACTAGAAAAATACCTTTGCCATGAAATACACTCAGTCATGCCTACGTTTCTTAGAGTCCAAAAGATTTTTGACCTAGAGTGTTGTTTTAGCTAACAGGCAGTAGCAAGCTGTGAAATCTGGATAATGCAAGACATCAAAACTTCTCCAAAATATAAGATACTTAACCTACCCTTCATGTGATATGGTTAAACCATGCTGAAATAGGTGTTCTACATGCTTTACAGAATACCTGTGCACTCTCAGTTTGGTGTAGTGGTAAACCAGTTTGGTGTAGTGGTTAAGTGCGCGGACTCTAATCTGGGAGAACTGGGTTTGATTCCCCACTCCTCCACTTGCACCTGGCTGGATGAACTTGGGCAAGTTTCTGACAGTTTCTGTCAGAGCTCTCTCAGCCCCAACTACCTCACAGGGTGTCTGTTGTGGGGAGGGGAAGGGAAAGGAGTTTGTAAGCCGCTCTGAGACACCTTTGGGTAATAAAGGGCGGGGTATAAATCCAATCTCTTCTTCTTCTTCTTCTCAGTGTGTGTATCTTTACACAGGAACAGCAGAACCACAGGAAGTAGCTCTTGCCATGCTGTAACCAGGGTGCAAGAAGGGGACAAGTCACATATTCTGATGCTGTCCCACAAGATCTTTTACATAGAAAACTGGCACAGCTTGCAGAAAGATAAGCTACTTTGGATCCTTCTTTTTATATATATAGAAAGCTTTTTATCCTAAAAGTGTTTTCAAATGGCAGTGTGCCATGTGGCAGGGCTATACTATTTGCAGACTCTGTAGATTTGCTGTGTCAATATCCTGATTAAATGCAGTTTCCACAGCACCACCAGCACCACCCATCAGGAATACATGGTGCAACCTGCCAACAAAGGGAAACTTGAAATCGCCAGGAGCCAGCCACGAGTCCCTAGACACAGAGTTCACCCAGACACAATAATGAAAACAAATATTCCTTGCCAAGTACCACAAACTCCCAGAATGGTGAAGCTTCTAGCAATCTAGTCAACCCTTTTTGACAGCCCTGGTGGAGCTAGTGAAAAATGAAGCCATCTTGATTGCCACAATACAGAGGGTATCCAGAACACAGATCCAACTCAGCGACTTTTAAAGAATGAGAATGTCCACGAATATGGATTCTGATGACAAGAAGATAAATGGAAGATAAGCCTACTTCCTCCAGTTCCTTTCAGAAAAGTAAGCTTGCTATGTTAGTGCTCCCCATCCCCCCCATCCCTCACAAAGCAAGGGCTGAAAGATATACAGTCACACCCTCCACTGATAAAAACTGACATGTTTTCTTGAATACATGTTGATGGACCCAGACTCAACCCAGTACCCATTTCAGAATAAATAAATGCACTAGCATTTATAGACTTGAGCACGAAGCATACCAGAATGGAAAGAATGAACTTTTAACCATTTTTTTCTTCCAAACAACAAGTTTTTGACTATATAAGTGTTTCTTAAATTACTGGTCATATGTAATTTTGCTTACAATACAATTTTTGCTTCCCATTAAGAAGATGCACAGGCAACAGAGAGCTAGCTGACAGTTTGGTATCTGAAAATACTTGCTCAGGCAACACAGCTTTCCCCTCAGATACCTCTACAAAAGTCAACTGTACAAATATTTGTACAAACATACAGAAACGAAAAGGAGGAGAAAAATCACATATAAATCTATGCAAATATTTACAGGTTTATTTTGCTTTATTTTTCCTGCTTCATTCCTCCCCAGTCACTTTGCTGGTGTATCCACATTGCTGATTGTTGTTCGGGGATGTATTATTTCCCTGATACCACAGAAATAAGCATTGTACACACACTCCACTGGATGAGAACCAAAATCTGTTCAAAAAGAGGGGAGGCACTAAGCAGCCAAAGTTACGTATGTGTTTAGTTCTTCCACTGAAATCAATGGGACTTTTAATCGTTCAGCATTGGCTGGATAATGCTCTAAATAAGAATTTCAATGTGAATAAGAAGCCTACTAGAGTGCTTTCACTGAAGATGGCATTTTATGTTGAAGGGGGAATTCAATAGTTAAATGAACCAACTACTGCATTCCTGTGAGTTTAGTCTAGAGAATTAAATTCAGGACATATAAAAACACAATCATATTTGTGGGCTACATCCCTCTGATCAGTGATCTTAGGTGGTCCTGCATTCAAGGAAATAGATAGTTGTTGCAAATGAACATTTAGCAGGAAGCAGTTATACTAAGTTATGTTACTTGTGCATATTTAGGCCATATGTTCACATTACCTCTTTTTCAGGACTTCCTGGGGATAAATCATAGTATTGAAAGAATAGCAGAAAACAATTGAATGTAGAAAACATTTTGCAAAAACATTGCCCCAAATTAGGCATCTTTCTACCACAAAAACTTCAATAAGATGTAAAGAAATCTCAGGTCGGATTTGCTCTTCTCCAGAGTTTTCATTATTTATTCCACTACACAAATACACATAGCATGGTGAGATTTTGAAAACATATCTTGTCAGAGCTATACTGTATGAACACAAGCCATAATCTAATCCTTTAAAAATAGCTAGAAATCACACAGTCAAGCCAAAGGAACGAAGAACAACTGTGTACAACGATGCTAATGTCTCCTATTATTTCTGACTTGTGTTAGAAAAGTAATATGCAAAGTGACCTTTATACACTTTATATCTGAAGTGACCTATATATCTGCAAGGTATACCTTTATACCTTTATACCTTTCATGTGATTTCTACCTGAGAATATATACCTGTGATATATCCTAGATATAACCCTTTGTCTTGTTTCAATTATTATGTAATTTTTAATGACACGGGGCTCCCTTCATGTACATTAATATCTCACTAAACTGGTACTAACATCGGTACAATATCACTCACACTTCAAAGTTTAGAGAAACATCTCAGAATACCTACATCTGGGCCATGTATTTGGACCTAACACTCTTCTTTACTATAAAACCTTATTCCCTCTCATTTTATTATCCTGTGTCTGTGCATATTGCCCCTATGCAGTAAATCATATCTATCAATGACTTTTCTTGGAGGAGGGGAAACAAGGACTTTTGTGCAATCTCAGTATCATATAAAATAATTCAGATACCTCCCCATTTCACAAACAGGTGTTTACAAATATATCAACTTTTCCTTATGCATGTAAAGACCCCAGATATCTTAGGAATCTTGGCCTCCAGGCTTGTTAGACAGTTGTGCCATCATTACTAAAGGGCCTCAGCAAGTGTCCAGATTGATTTTCTGGTTTCTTCAGATTATTTCTGGAGGAAATGCATGCATGTATATCCATTGATCACCACTCTATTTTGTGATACTATTGCATTTTGTAGGAACACAGGTAACATTTTGATTAACCCGAGCTGTTTATAATCTGAGTAGGGGAGGAATGATCGAGGTAGAGTGCTTGTTTGGCTTTCATGAGTTTCCACACTTTATCCACAATATTTTTTAAAAAGCCTTTCGGAGAACTCTAACTGAAATCCCAAAAAACCTTTAATAATCAAAATAGGTAACAGTGGATTAGATGGATCATTGGTCTGATCCAACCTATTTTCAGCCCAAAGAAGGAAAATATATGTATAGATGGAAATGCCACAAAATGAACTGTCCACATAATGACACCAGAGAAGATACCCACCAAAATTTGTAGAAAAGGATTTAGTACAATCATACTATGTAAGGTAAAGTAGTAGGGTTGCCAAGTCGACTCACCCCTTGGAGCGGGGGAGCCTTGCCGGCATCTGGGAGGTCTTGATGGATGCGCACACATGCCGGCAGCATGTCACCAGAAGTGACGTGCGACGTTGTTGATGTTGGGGGCGTGGCTGAGCTCGTCAGGGGGAAAACTATATGGTTCCCCCCCCCAACAAGCTCAGCCACGCCCCCAATGTCAGCAACGTGGCTGTGTCACCTCCGGTGATGCAGCTTCGGGGGCAGGGTTCCCCCGGGGCCCGATTCCGCCGCGGTGGAAATCGGGCCTCCAAAGTGGGGAATTCCCTGGCCCCATTTGGCAACCCTATAAAGTAGTCTTGTACCTCTCCATCCCATGAAATACTTTCCCAAAGCTTGGTGACCTATGCACTGCTAAACAATGTCAAAAAAGCTGTCAGGGGAAAAAAATCTCAACCTAGGCTCACTGTGATAGCCTCTGGAAATGTTCTTGCATTTTATATTTTAGACCCAGAGTGGTGCAGAGGTTAGAGGGTGAGATTAGGATCTAGAAGACCAGGGTTCATATCACCACTCTGCTATGAAGACAAACCTACCTCAGATGGTTGTTGAGAGAATAAAATGGGGAAAGGCAGAACCACCTATACTGGTCTGAGCTCCATGGAGGAATGGAAGGGCGCAGAACTTCTGAAAAAATGTCCACAACTGTGCAAAATGCAGGGAATGGAGGGACACTGTAGCATTCCACGGTTCTACCTATCGCAATTCCATGTTAGCTCTAACAGTGTCTGCATAGAATCATAGAATCACAGAGTTGGAAGGGGTCTTACAGGACATCTAGTCCAACCCCCTGCTCAATGCAGGATCAGCCTAGAGTATTCCTGACAAGTGCTTTTCCAGACACTGCTTAAATACTGCCAGTAAGGGGGAGCTCACCACCTCCCTAGGCAGTGGATTCCACTGCTGCACAACTCTTACTGTAATTCCCCCCCCTAAATATTCTCACCCTTAATTTTTAGGTTAGTGTTTTTACAAACTAAATAGGTAGGTGGTACTTGCCTTGCCACAAATGTATGTTCGAATCAAAAGTCAATGAACATGCCCCAAAGGTAGCTATCGTAAAAACACCTAAACTTGCATGTGCAAATACAGTTTTAAAGAACTGGCTGTTTCGGGTCACATTTACCATCAATACTATTATATTTCTAAGGCAATATGACATTTCCAGTTGCAAGTGAAATCATTACTTCAGATGATAAATATGATATGGATAAATATTATCCTGCTGTGCTTTGCCCCGTTTTAATGGAAGAAGATCTTAGATCACATGAAGAACACATTTTTATTAAAAAAAAGTATTTAGCACCTCCAGATGACCTCCAAGCAGAAATGCATCATGCCATTCAAATTCTGTCTGTCAAATGCGATGAAAAACAGTAAGTAAATATAAATGCCATTAAAGGGAGAAGTTATCTTACCAGGACAAGTTCTAGCGTTTTAAGTTCTGACAGCTTCCAATTTGGATATCTTCCAGTGTCAATAAAACTTGTTGAAGCAGAACCTTACCTGGTTTTCACCACATCGAGGGGATGCATCAAGCAAATTTCTACAAGACCTGTAAGATGATAGAGAAGAGAGGCCTGGTAAATACATTTGATCAGTATGATTAATGAGGTATAAAGTGTTCCAGCAGAAAGCATGTTTGGCAAAGGGAACAATATAAGCCAAAGGCGAGTATATTCTCCTTATATTCTCCAAGTCCTATTTTTGAAATAAAACAAAATGTGTGACAAAGTGAGTCTTTGTCACAAAGTATTATAGTACAGAGGCTAAGACTTTATGGTCTCCATTTAAATTTTCACTTTAGCCATAACCTTTGACCTTGTACTGTCCCTGTAGGTGAGCCACTATTTCTCAGCCTCAGGTCCTCACTAACAATGTTTAAAGATGGGGCCATGGCTCAAGGGTAGAACATCTGCTTTGCTTACAGAAGGTCCCAGGTTCAGTCCTCAGCACATCTAGATAAAAGAACATGAAAGACTTCTATCTGAGACTCTCGACAGCCACTGCCAGTCATAGTTGACAATATGGACGTTGACAGACCAATGTTCTCACTCAGTATAATGCAACTTCATGTCTTCAATATCAGCATAGTAATATTTACTTCACAGGTCTATTACAAGCAATGATTATTTTGAAGGGCCTGGAATATTTAAAACATACCCATGTAAATGCTATGTTTATTAATATAATGACAACAACAAACAGAGGGATCCATGAGAATTCACAGGCTAGGGAAATCCCATTTTGCCTTTATTCTCCCTCCACTTTTCCTGCCCACTGTCATAGGGTTGCCAGGTCCTGCCTGGCCACCAGCAAGGGACAGTGGGGTAGGTTTGCCAGCTCCAGGTTAGAAAACTCCAAGATTTGGGAGTGGAGCCTGGGGAGGACAGGGACCTCAATGGGATACAATGCCATAGACTCCACCTTCCAAATAATCCATTTTCTTCAGGGGAACGGATCTCTGTAGTCTGGAGATGAGCTGTAATTCCAGGAGATCCCCAGGCCCTAGCTGGAGGCTGGCATTGCCTTCCTTCCCTTTTTGTCATCATAGTTCCTCCACTCACAGTCACCTCACTTGCTGTTGCTTTAGCCCATATCCCCCTCCTCTTTGTCCCGGGGGCTACTCACACCAAATCTCTAGATGGGTGCTTCAGGGTGCTTTTTAGTTGTTACGCCAATGCACAATGGTAGCCAAATTCTAGCCAAGGCTTTTTAAAAAACATCTGCATACAGATAATACAACTAGAACTTTGTTAGAGGCATTACTTCCAACCAATATGTTTTGTTGACAATTTTAGAATTTTCAGCAAATCTGGAAGCTTCTTCAGGTTTGCAGAACCTTAAGTATAGCCATGGCTGACTCACTGTATGGATTCCATTGTCTGTATGGGAATTTTACTATCTGTATACAGCTTTTGTTATTTTATATAGTTGTTGGTGATGGTGATGGTAATGATGAACAGCAGCCCCAGTTCAAAGTATTTCTTTTGATTATTTCTTGAGAGTTGTAGCCAGCTTTATGTAATAGGATAAATTCAGGCAAAGGCATTCAATTATTAACTCCATAAGTAAAGTCAGATACATGTAGAAGCTTCACATGTCACTACTATAGTGAACATCTGGAAAATAGAAAAGGCCTTTCTTTTACCCTACAAAATATAGAAGAAGAAGAAGAGAAGAGATTAGATTTATACCCCGCCCTTCACTACCCCAGGGAGTCTCAGAGCGGCTTACAAACTCCTTTCCCTTCCCCTCCCCACAACAGACACCCGGTGAGGTAGGTGGGGCTGAGAGAGCTCTTCACAGAAACTGCTCTTTTTCAAGAACAGCTCTTATCAGAACTATGGCTTGCCCAAGGTCATCCAGCCAGGTGCAAGTAAAGGAGTGGGGAATCAAACCCAGTTCTCCCAGATTAGAGTCTGCGCACTTAACCACTACACCAAACTGACTCTCTGTACTACCTGTACCCTGTACTATACTGTACTCTGTACTATACTGTACTATTATCACAAGAGTAAGGTATGGAGACTTGCAGGAGACAAAAGTGAGTTGTAGCATACTATCTGTGTGCTATGCACAGTCTGGATGTGTTGAAATAGATATACCATGAAAGCCTGCAATCCAGCAAAAGTTCATCATAACTGACTCTATAATCCTAAACAGGGTTCTCTGTGTATAAAGTGCCGTCAAGTCGCACCTGACTTTTGCTGACCACAGATGTTTTTCAAGACAATAGACTAACAGAGGTGGTTTGCCATTGCCTTCTACTGCACAGCAACCCTGGACGTCCTTTGGTCTCCCATCCTACTCAACTTCTGAGATTTGATGAGATTGGGCTAGCCTGTGCCTTCCTTCTAAATCTACCTAAATCAATGGTTTTAGAAAGGTGTAATTCTGCTTAGGACTGTACCATAAGCCTCATTGAAATAAAAGGATCCAAAGGAAACTTAAACGCTAATGTTTGGAAGCTGTCTGTCACATGCCTCCAACCACCTTCAATGTGAAGGCAAAGGGAGGGCTTGGTTTAGTCACAGGGTTGTCATCCCATAGGTTAATCCAGTTGGACATATGGTGCTTGATCTCTCCATGTTCACTGTGTGATCCCTGATTGGCTTGTGTCATGCAGTGAAGAAGAAGAAACCTAAAAGAACAGTGACCTAGTGGCATATTGGGGCTACCAACAAGTATGAAAAATATGAATGCCAATTAAGGTAGGAGCCTTTGTGTGGCTTTTTTTTTTTTGCACCTCTCAGAAATGCTTTCTTTACATCAAAAACCTTCCCACATGAAAATCTGACACAGCACTAGTTTTGAATCTTAGCCCTGCAAGACCATTTTTAATGCAGGCATTTTTCCAGCAAATGAATCAGATGAATTCCACTTCCATTGGCAAGAAATATGTTTTGGTAACTTTGAGATTCTATTAGCTTTCAATGTTTCTTAAAGGATAAAAATCTTTCCTTTGTTCTCATCATTTAATTATACAGTAGGTTTGCATAGTTAGTTGATTTCCCAAGGCAGCACTCTCTGCATAATAACCAAGAATTTATATACAGATCTGTACAGGACCCTGTCAAAAAAAAAAAAGAAAAAGAAAAAAGGAAACTAGCTATGCAGAAAATAAAACATGTGCATTCCCCCCTCAATAGTAATAGTCACCCTAATGGTTGTAGCATGCTACTTTAATACTGGCCCCCAAAATAAGAGGGTCTACTGCATTGCTGGCAACCTGCGATGCAGACCAGAACACTAAAACTATAGCACATCATTCAGTTCATACCTGTCAGCTTTGCAAACACATTTTACAAAGACTTAACCAACATAAGCATAATTAAGGTACCAAATAGGCTACATGAAGGTCTTGCCAGGCAACACTTGCTGAAAGAAATTTACAACTCAGTGGGCACAAGCCATTCAAGTGTAGAACTTTTTAAGTCCCCTTGGTCTAAGTGAATTAGGAATTTATACATGACCAAGATGGTTAGGACCATCCAACTTACCTTCCACAGACCATTGGAATAAGAAGGAATTAAGAAGGTATATGTGATGGCAGATTCATAATTCCTAGTTATCAAGCACTAAAATATTCAGCAACCACCCTTTGTCTTATAACCTATGTGCATGCAGTTTCTTAATGAATTTTTTCAGACAACGAACAGGTCAAGTGGGGCTTAGTATTCATCCCGTTTAGGCCATGATGGAATCAATATACCTTTTATCCTTGATGGAATCAATATAACTTTTATCCTCTCTCCTTGCTATAAATCTGAAGTTAGCATCTTCAAACATCTGCATTGCAAAGTGGCTGCTTAGAGTAATTTCTAATACAGAACAACAGGAGGTTAAAGCATAACTAAACATTCAGGAATTCATGTGGGTGGTCTTGACCCACAATGGAAGTCCAATGTGGGAAAACTGGAAAAGGGAAAATTGTGGTTGACCAGCTGAAAGAATATGAATGATGCCTGTAGTAAAAAACTGTCCAGATCATTATGGCAAGCATAAGAAGTTCAGATAGGGAGGATCTAAACCCCTGACATGAGATTTGCCTCCCCCTCAATGAGACTACCCAAGTTAGAGCCACTGTCTGAAACCTAGACACAGCTGGGCTCCAATATCAACGTTATGGTGACTAAAGAATCCCAAGAACAAACCACTCCATAGCCACCAACAGGAAAAACTCAGCTATGTACGTGAAACTTGGCTGTTTTACTGTGTATTTGGTTTGTTTTAATATTTTAATTGAATTTTGTTTTCTGTTAGCTGCTTTATGGGCTTATATTTGGCACTGACATCCAATATATTTACTGGCAAAGGAAGTAAAATAATACATTAAAGGAGGAGAAGGAGGAGGAAGATGACAGCATGACTATTTTTGGCTTCACCATGCTTTCCAATAGTTTTAGTCAGGATGGATATGATTGATGCAACTTATAATATCAGATATTCAGAATTCTATAGGTTGTTTCAGTACTTAAAAAGAGGGGCTGGGAAGTATGATGTATGCATTTTATGGCAAAAAGCCCCTTTCGTGCAGAAAGCATTATTCACCTTTCTCAACATGCTTTGCTCATTTTCCTGGAATAAGATAGTCACAGAGGAAACAAAACACAATGGAAATTTCCTCATATAAAGAAACACATGTCAGGCACTGTATACTATATAGTTGGAACTGTACATATTTGTTTTGGCCTTCAAACACATGCTGTCAGAATATGCAAAATGATAATAAATATTATGATACGTACCTTGCTTTTCCTTGCAAAAAAATGCAGCTGATTTTGAAATCACTGAATACGAACTGAACTAATCTTTATTTAGTCTTGATTTATGAAAAAGAAAGCTTTTTTTTACCATTCCTCTCAAAATCAGCATCTTTGTTGCCAAAAGAATGTCACTTGACAAGACAAATGCCTGAAACTCCATGAGAATGTTCGCTGTCTGTATGGAGCACAGTTTAGAGAACAAATTGGACATGAAATGGCTAAGGCAGAACAAACTGAAGCTGAATCCAGACAAGACAGAAGTAATGCTGGTTGAGAAGGCTGATATTCTTGAGGACTGAATCCACTTGTCCTAGATTGAGTTACACTGACTTTTTCAGATCAGGTTAAGAGCTTGGGGTGCTCATGGGCCATGCCTTGCTGTATGAAAAGAATGTTGGCATAATGTCCAGGAGCACTTTCTGTCAGCTACATCTGATTCACCAATTCTCTTGTTATCTAGACTTGGCTATGCAGATCCATACTTCTGTAACCTCACGGCTGGATTATTGCAATGCAATCTATGTGGGGCTGTCCATGAAGAACCCTGTCTTCAAGAACCCAGAAACGACAACTGGTTCTTGAAGACAACCCAGAAACGACAACTGGTTCCATCTTGGCTGGCACCCTTCCCACTCCCTGTTGTTTACATCTATTTGGCCCTCCTCCCCCCTTTCCATGAAGTAGCCGGCAGTGGGAGTTGGAATGAGGATAAGTTATTTGCTATCTGTTTGTTTTAATGTTGTACTAAGGTTTTAATTAATTTTATTTTGTTTTATCTTTGGTTGTACACCCAGGAATAGCGTCCCTGCTGGCTTCCAAGCCTGCCCCACCCCTCCCCACCAAAAGTCCTGCTCCGCCCCTCCCCCTCCCTCTCTCTCCAGCGGTGGCTCTGGCTTTGGTGGCGGGGATGAGCAGCCCTCCTTGGCAAGTGGAGGCAGCAGGAACATCACCGCTGTCCAACCCAGCAGCCAATCCGGGCACCCTGCACCCTCCCACCCAGCGCCAAGAGGGGAAGCGCACAGCCCTGCCCTGGGCAGGCCCCGCCTCTGCTAGACCGTTTACCTGCCACCCAGCCCCTGAGGCCTCCCTGTTGTTTCGACCTGCCTCTCTGAAGGCTGTGCCGCACCACCGGGGCCTCTGCCTCTCCCCGGCTCTGGCCCGCCCCTGGCTTGGCGATTCCGGAGCCCTTGATGCTTTTCTGGGCTGCTCCCTCTGAGCAGGCTCCTTCCTCCGCTGGAACCCAGACAGCACCCAAAGGAGTGAGGGAAGGGAAGCCCAGGCACCGCCCTCTGCTCTGGGCGGGTAAACAGCAGCTGGAGCGGATGCGGCTGAGCGCCAAGGAAGGATCTGATCTGATTTCTTGGCATCAGAGAACAATTCACCTGGAGAAAATGCCTGGTTTGGAAGATAATATTCCATAGTGTTATACCCTGTTGAAGTCTGCCCTTCTCAAACCCCCCCCCCCCCAATCTCCAGCTATTTCCAAACTCAGCAAATGTACATACTTTTATTCATTGAAAGAACACTGTATGGTGTGTGATCCCAGAATTATGCTCTACTCTGCAACAATGCTGGGGATCTCAGTTTAGTCTTAAAAAGCAAGCAGCCGTGTTTGTGTGTGTCTCTGTGTGTGTGTCTCTGTGTGTTTGTGTGTGTGTGAGTGTGTGTGTGTGTGTGTGTGTGTGTGTGTGAGAGAGAGAGAGAGAGAGAGAGAGAGAGAGAGAGAGAGAGAGAGAAAGAGAAAGAGAAAGAGAAAGAGAAAGAGAAAGAGAGAGAGAGTCTGATCACAAAATGTTTGGAGGTGCAGCAAAATGTTGAGTGGGTCAAAACCATGACACTGTTTCTGAATTACCATTTGAGCCAAGCTCCCTGCAGACACAAAGGTGATGCTTCAGCAACGTGGAGGGAAGCTAGGACTGACTTTCAGGTTTGGGGAAGAAGAAATTTGTTATCAGGAAACACATCAGCACCTCTCTAAATATTAAATCTCTCAAACATTTCATGCTTTGTGTTTTTAAGCTTACTTCAGAAACTATAATGGCTACCGATTTACAGATTATATACTCTTAATGCTTTTACCATCTGCTGCTTCTGATCTAAGGAAAGTGCAGCACCCATTTGACCTCAGACAATTTCTGGGGATGGGGACCCTGCCAGGGGCTTGTAAGGCAAGTGAGAAGCAGAGGTGGTTTGACATTGCCTTCCTCTGCAGAGTCTCCCTCAATGGTCTCCCTTCCAAGTACTGACTCTGCTTAGCTGCTAAGATTTGATGAGATCAGGTTATATCATGCCAAAAGCAGCCATAGAGGCAGTCAATTTGAAACAGGGCTGTTGTGCTGAGAAAGGAGAGATTTACATTGAAAACTCCCCTCTTGGACTATCGTTAGCCCTGATAAGGGAACAAGACATATATCTTCTCGTTGCCCCTGTTTTTCATGTGCAAGGGCTACCAGCAACCCAGCAAGGCAGGGGGCTGGTTTTGTTTAGGGAAGTGGCACCTTCTGTTCCTCTGCACTGCTTCTCTTATACTAATTGGGGGTGTTGTAAGAACGCACCTGTAGCCCTTGTCAGTCTAAACTAACCCTGTATAGTGTTACCTGCACCTCTTGATTCGTAATGGTCTGGTGTGTGCCCCTTACCAAGGCGGGTAGAATGTTAAAGGAAAGTTAGCTGGAATGCAACACAAGGTTATTTAATAAACAATAAAATAGTTTATTAGCTAAAGACATGCAAGCAATATAAAACAGAATACTTGCTTCAAAAGAAAAAAAGACAGTCAGTGGTTATATATATATAACAAAGATTCCCCATGCACAGAAAGCTTTCTGGACTGACCCAGGGA
>NW_015169196.1:831051-833196 GCF_001447785.1 Gekko japonicus
TGACCACCACTGTTCCCATTTGCCCCTCCAATAAAAATTTTCTGGCTACAGGCTGTGTCTGGAAAGAAATGGGCAGAAAGACAGCTTCATAGCTGCAAGAAAGGGGAGGACAGTAGGGAAATTCTGCTGTAGCAATGTGCAGAGCACAATTGCTGCAGAGGAGCAAATGTTTGCTTATGTGACTGTTAATGTTACTTTTAAAATAAATATAATATTAATTATTAAAAATATGGAATTGGAAACGTTTTTTTAAAAATAATGTTTTTATTGGTTTTGTCAAAACTGTTTTGCCAACAAACAAGGTAAACAGAATAAGAAGCAAAAGGTAGGTGTGGCTGGATGACCACACTTCTGGCAACATGGGGCGTGGCTTAATATGCTAATGTGCTTTCGGGGTGTGGCCTAATATGCTAATGGGTTTCTGCTGTTGGGTGTGGCCTATTATGCTAATAAATAAATAATGAGTTCCTGCTGCACTTTTTCTACAAAAATAGTCCTGTATATAAATATAAACAGCTACACTAGCTGCCAGTCTGTTTCCAAGTTCAATTCAAGGTGCTGCTTATGACTTTTAACATCTTTCATGGTTGGGTGTGGCCTATTATGCTAATAAATAAATAATGAGTTCCTGCTGCACTTTTTCTACAAAAATAGTCCTGTATATAAATATAAACAGCTACACTAGCTGCCAGTCTGTTTCCAAGTTCAATTCAAGGTGCTGCTTATGACTTTTAACATCTTTCATGACTTGGGACGCACATATTTTAAGAGCCATCTCTTTCTATATGTCACCGTACACCAGCAAGGGCTATCAGGCAGCCATATGCTGGCTGTCCCACTACTTAGGGTTGCCCATCTGGCATCAACCAAAGCTCAGGACTTTTCCATTGTAGCTCTACCTATGTGGAATAGGCTCCCTGAAGAGATGAGGGAGGCCCAGGGGTCTTGTTGTAGAAAAAGAGCTGCCGGAGCTCATTAGCATAACTCATTAGCATAACTTATTTGCATATGCCACGCCCCCTGACATCACCGGAAGTGACAGAAGGCCAATCTGGCATCAACCAAAGCTCAGGACTTTTCCATTGTAACTCTACCTATGTGGAATAGGCTCCCTGAAGAGATGAGGGAGGCCCATCCTTCAGGAGGAGTGCAAGAACTTTCAAAGCTTTTGGTGTGGTTTGAATGGTAGGCATCTTTTAAGGGGGGACAAGGAAGAGATTTTGGGATTGCTATTTTATTTTTTATTTTAACTGAAAATGTTTTTTAACTATTATTATAAGCCACATTGAGTCACAAAGTAAGGTGGGATATAAATGTTTAAATAAATAAATAAATAGGTGCTGCTATTGAACCCACATTATAGTTCCTAACAAAACTAAACATTTCATTTATTTCTCAAAGAATTTTTCATTCTTCTGTGCACAAACTACACATTTTGCTCTTTTGGTACCGAACACATATGTGTATCATCCATATAATGAACATAAAGACATATTCATACAGGATTTCCCCCCCATTAAAATTCTTTGGACATGTTTACAAAGAAGAAAAGTTTTATTTTTAAGTAAAGTTGCTCTGAATTCAGCGTTTCTTGGCCTAAGATGCAACTTTCAAGCTCAGCAGAAGTCTCGTATGGTTAGTTTTGTTCTTTCTCTCTTTTCTATAGTGCTTAGAAACCGCTCCGTTTCGAGGGGGGGCGGAACTCCGACCCTTCCCCACCCGCCGCTCCTTCCTGCAATGATCTGGCAGACCGAGACTTCTTCGCTTATATAGAGTTCTGATTAACTCACTGTTTAGGTGTATTCGATTGTTGCAAGAAGCTTATTTTCGCTTATTTTCTTGTCCGCTCATCCGGCGGTCGGTTCTGAGCACCATACTGGCTCCGGGGCGTCAGGATCTCTCAGGGACATGCAAGCCTTGATTCCTCAGCTGTCGCCTTGGGAGAGGCTTATCTCAGCTCCCCAGGCTGGGGGGTCTCCTACAGAGACCCTAGGGGGGGTCTGGAACCAGCCACGACCCCTCCTGATCGCGTCAGCTTGGCACGTCTCCATCAGACATTCGATGAGACGTGTCGAAGAGCAAGCCGCCATAGACCGGAAGCCTTGTGCAGTGCTTTTAGAGCAGGCTGGATGTGTTTCCACATGT
>NW_015169196.1:836359-837637 GCF_001447785.1 Gekko japonicus
TATATATATATCTTATTCAGATGACTACAAATTTTACTTGTGCACTTATTGCCAATCAGGAAATGTCATTTTGAGTGAGCGACAAAATCAATCAATCATATGTAATAAATGTGCACTTATTGCCAATCAGGAAATGTCATTTTGAGTGAGCGACAAAATCAATCATTCATATGTAATGAAAGGTCATATTTGAAATCCAAAATCTATCTTTCAAATTCTCAGTTCCAAAGCTGAACTCCAGATATTTTAAAACATCAGCTCAGATCTAATCTAAAGATGCTTGGGCCTTGCTCTTCACTGATGTATTTGAGCATCTTTAGCTCACTGTTCTCTGAAACTGAACTAAAGGTAGGTTACAATGATAATCCTCAAATATACACTTTGAAATGAAATCTATAAAAGCTAGTACATGTATATAATTAAAATATATGTCTGGCAGTTTCAAAAGGTCTCCTGAATAATTCTGCCTTGAATAATTTGTGGAATCACAACAACGTGGAGTTATCAAGCTGTTTAAGCACCACATACAATTTAAAATACATATACACATAATCCAAACCCCCATGCTTGAATTTGACCCAGTACTAATTTTCTGCTAGGATTTGATGCCGAATTTAGTGCGGACACCCAATCGGCATAGCCTGCTGCAGCCCAGAACTCCTGAGCTCATGCAATCCCAGCAGCCAGGATTACAGGTGCGTACTACTCTGTAACTACTCTGCAGTTTTGATGCATTATACTGTGCATTTTGTTTTTGCTTTTGTAGTACTTCCTCGAACTTCTGTGACTTGTAGTGAGAAGGGGAAATATCTCTACTCCTCCCATGTTTTTGCCTCCGATGTTCTAGTCACCATTAAACAGTGGTTTTTAAGGTTGCTGGAATGATTTCAGAAAAGTGACTCCTCAAACTACATGAGTCTGCCCAAGGCCATGGCATAAGGGGCAGGAGGGAAAAGCCTTCCACCTTGCACAGTTTTGCCACTGAGACTGACCCATCCTACTTGTAATCAGCTGTGAAAAGGAAAAAAACCCCCAACTTGTTTCCTTCCAAACAGTGCAAGAGTTGGGATTTCATTGGAGAAACTATGCAGGAGTATAAGGGCTGAAAACTCCATCTTCCCCAGCTTTGTGGCTGTGGTTGGAATCAGGGTCCTAGAACCCGAGGTATAACCCCTTAAAAACAATAGGAAGATCATATCATTCTGTCTCCTAATATCTAGTCTGTTTTGGCTCTTACACTGTTGTAAACTTTAAGTTGCATTCTGATTAGAAATGCTG
>NW_015169197.1:0-1452 GCF_001447785.1 Gekko japonicus
AAAGGCCAATACCTCAAAGGTAACATCCTCAGAACTGCTGCCACTTCCACACACAGGGCCAGCTAGACAGACACAGATCAGGGGTCTCAATTCTCAGTAGATGAGAAAGTGGTGCCAAGAGGAAGGGTTCAGATTTGTTGGGAATTAAGGAACTTTCTGAAACAAGCTAAACCTGTACAAAAGAGATGGACTTCACTTGAACAAAAAGGGAACCAGGCTGCTGGCAGACCAGTTTTTAAACTAATCCAAGGGGGAAAGCCAACAGGAGCTGGGAAGCCTCTGTTTTGGGAAAAGTCAGTCCAAAGAGATGACTGTGAAAACACTCAGGGTTTACTGATAGGAGGATAATAGAACTGGGGAGTGAGGGTAGGATGGTGAATGAGAGCCATGTGTGGTGACTAAGGGGCCAAAGGAGGTGAGGGTTGCTGCAGAGGAAAATGCATTATAGATGGCAATGTTAGAAGACTCTGAGCCAAGATGGTGGAGCTAGAAGGCTTGGTTCTCAATGACAATTTAAATATAGTAGATATCTCAGAAACATGGTGGAATGGGGAAACTCTATGGCAAGCGTGTCAAACATGTGGCCCAGGGGCTAGATGAGGCCCCTGGGGAGCTTTTATCAGGCCAGCAGTGGACCTGCCTGTCTTCTGCTTCTTCTTCCAATTCTGCTGCTGCTGCATCGTAGCTTGCTTTGCCAGACTCTCTCAGTTGCTCAGGAGAGATAGATAGGCAACCTTCTGTTCCCTGCACTGGCTGAGACTCCTCCCCCTTCCAGGGGGAGAGACAGAATGAGCCAGAGCTTGCTTCCTGGCCAGGCTGCCTCAATCGCACAGGAGAGAAAGGAAAGCCTTTTCCCCCTTCCATTGGCTGAGGCTCCTCCTCGAAGGGAGGGAAGGAGTGAGAGCTTGCTTTGCTTGACTGCCTCAATTGCAGGGGAGAAATACAAAGCAATTTTAAGACCAACAAGGTTTTATCCAAGGTATGAGCTTTTGTGTGCCTTGCTAGAGTGTGTGTGTTTTGTTGGGCTTGTTATGCTGTGGCTCTTCTGGGTGCAACTGGGTTCCCTCCCCCTTTTCACTGTATTCATGCTCTCCTGATCCAATAAAAGCAATTTTAAGACCAACTAGGTTTTATCCAAGGTATGAGCTTTTGTGTGCCTTGCTAGAGTGTGTGTGTTTGGTTGGGCTTGTTATGCTGTGGCTCTTCTGGGTGCAACTGGGTTCCCTCCCCCTTTTCACTGTATTCATGCTCTCATGATCCAATCTTGCTCAGCAAAAAAGTAATGTGAACTATTTAGATCAGGAATAACAACAAGCCAGTGAGGTGGATTAGGCTGAGAGTGTGTGTCCAGACCAAGTTCACCCAGCACATTTCTTTTGAGGATTTTGAACTTAGACTTCCCGGATAGTAGGATGATACTGACCACTGAGGAAGACTATAGTTTTGTAGACA
>NW_015169197.1:4317-4488 GCF_001447785.1 Gekko japonicus
AAAAATGAGATGGCAAGACTGAACATTGATATCTTAGGAATCAGTGAACTAAAGTGGACAGGAATGGGCGAATTTAACTCAGAAGACCATTATATCTACTATTGTGGCCAGGAATCTCGTAGAAAAAATGGTGTGGCCTTTATAGTCAACAAGAGAGTACAAAAGTCAGTA
>NW_015169197.1:4948-8191 GCF_001447785.1 Gekko japonicus
ACTGGAGAAGACCCTGATGCTGGGAAAGATTGAAGGTCAAAGAAGACGGGGACGGCAAAGGATGAGATGGTTAGACAGTGTCATAGATGCAACAAACATGAAACTGAGCAAACTTCAGAGGACGCCGGAAGACCGGAAGGCCTGGCGTGATCTGGTCCATGAGGTCGAGAAGAGGCGGACTCGACTGTGCGACTGAACAACATCCAGAAGACCAATAAGGTTATGAGAACTGCTAAGCACCCTAGCAGGACATTTACGGTTTTTATAAATTCTGTATAATTTAGGGTTTGTGATGAGATTAAGATTTCCTCCAATTAGAAGATCACCTTTTTTAAAACTTGACAGTTCAGTTAATACCTAATTTAGAAATTCCAATTGACTATTATTTGGAGCATACAGGGTAACCAAAGTGATTAATTTGCCATCTAGTTTACCCTTAATGAAAAGAAACCACCCTCTGGGGTTGACTTTAGAGTCTGTGAATTCAAACTGCAGTCATTGAAAAATAAGTATTGCACCCTCCCTGGATTTAGAAGATCTGGGTCTTGGTATTACTGGGAGAACCAATGATTCTTCAACACATACTATATTGATGACTTATAATGTGTTTCTTGGAGGAAAAGTATATCAACCCACTCTGCAGTTAAGGCAGAGGAGACCTGTTTATGTTTAACAACATTATTAAGGCCTCAGCAGTTGAATGTCAATATTTCACAACCCTTATCCGTGACACCCTAGCAGGACATTTACGGTTTTTATAAATTCTGTATAATTTAGGGTTTGTGATGAGATTAAGATTTCCTCCAATTAGAAGATCACCTTTTTTAAAACTTGACAGTTCAGTTAATACCTAATTTAGAAATTCCAATTGACTATTATTTGGAGCATACAGGGTAACCAAAGTGATTAATTTGCCATCTAGTTTACCCTTAATGAAAAGAAACCACCCTCTGGGGTTGACTTTAGAGTCTGTGAATTCAAACTGCAGTCATTGAAAAATAAGTATTGCACCCTCCCTGGATTTAGAAGATCTGGGTCTTGGTATTACTGGGAGAACCAATGATTCTTCAACACATACTATATTGATGACCTATAATTTGTTTCTTGGAGGAAAAGTATATCAACCCACTCTGCAGTTAAGGCAGAGGAGACTTGTTTATGTTTAACAACATTATTAAGGCCTCAGCAGTTAAATGTCAATATTTTACAACCCTTATCCATGAGCCAATAAACAAGTACAAGATAGAAGATACATCTCAGCCTTGATAAAGCATTCAGGGACTGTCACCATTATACTTCTACAGTATAGAGCTAATGGATCCATCAACCACCGTATTAAAGATTGATTATATAACTGTTCAGCAACTAAAGAGACAATTAATACATATGCAACTTCAAACCATGGACACCCATTAAAGGTCTTATGTAGACAACAGAGCAAATGTTGCAAATGTTTGTTAAATATGTCAGTGAAATTAATTTCTGTTTTCATTGGTCTGATAACCAGACCTGGGGTGGCCTCCCCCCAGTAGCTAACCTCTTCCAAAACATTGATGATGAAATAAGTACCCTCCCTCCAGTACCACAATTGCAACAGAGAACAGAGAACCAAATCAGGGGAACCCTTGTTCCTGCCTCTACCATACTTCAAAATACCTCTCCACCCCCAAATCATGAGGTCAGCATTCAGATAATGTACCAACAAAATGCTACAAATTAGCCTTGGAGTTTTCACCCCCAATAAACCATAGGACTGTGCTTCCAGAATATAAGCACTCAGTTGGGGCAATAGTAACACATAAAAATGCTTAAGCCTATCTAATCTGCTTAAGCCAGTATTCCAATAAAACCTATAGTGAACAAAAATATAGTGAGAAGCATCCAAAAAATAAAAAATAAACAAACGTAGTCTCAGTCGACAGACCAAATTCCCAGTGACAAACAAAAAAATACAGTGGGAAAAAGGGAAACAAACAGCTGTGAGACAGATGATCTACTGAACTGTATATGTAACCTATCACTAAATGAAGCTTATGTTCTAAATGTTACACCAATTTTAAAAAGAGGTCCAGAGGACAACTAGGAAATTACAGGCAGTAAGGATAATGTCTGTCTCAGGCAAATGAGCAGAAACTGTAATCAGAAATAGAATCATTGGGCACTTAGAGGAACAAAGCCTGCTGAGGTAAAATCAACATGGCTTCTGCAAAGGGAAGTCCTGCCTCACCAACATTTTGAAGTTCTTTGAGAAAGTGAACAAGCATGTAGACAACAGTGACCCAGTAAACATTATAGACTTTCAAAGGCTTTTGACAAGGTACCTCACCAAAGACTGCTGAGTAAACTTAGCAATCATGAGATAAGAGGATGGGTTCTCTTATGGATTAATTTTTTAAAAAATGATTGGAAGAAAGGAGTAGAAATCAATGGACAGTTCTCACAATTGTTCTAAATGTTACACCAATTTTAAAAAAAGGTCCAGAGGACAACTAGGAAATTGCAGGAAGTCAGGATAATGTTTGTCTTAGGCAAAGGAGCAGAAACTGTAATCAGAAATATATTCATAAATGGTCTGGAACCAGGGGTGAGTATTGTAGTGGCCAAGTTTACAGATGACACAAAATTATTCAGGATGGTGAAAACTAGGGATGTGCATTCGGTTCATTCAAATTGAATGCACCCCCAAAAATGGCCCATTCGGACTCCTTTCGAGCTGCTGCAGGCCGATTCAGATTCTCTGATCTGAATCGGCTTGCCGCCGAATTTCGGCGGCAATTCGGCCCCATTATATCCTATGGGCCATTGAAGTCAATGGTGAAAACATAGGGTATATTCTGGGGGCTGGAGGAAAGGGGGTTTGAGGGAGAGGCTCCAAACTCACAGGGTAGCTGATGGAGCCTCTCCCCAAGATACCAACCAAGTCTGAAGAACATTGGACCACCATAGAGAACAATGGAGGGGATAGGGCAACCTGTTTGAGGGCCCGTAGAATTGGACCCCCTGGTCCAATGCTCTTGAAACGTGGTTGGTATCTTGGGGAGAGGCTCCAGCAGCTACCCTGTGAGTTTGGAGTTTCTCCTTTAAGCCCCCTCCCCTCCAGCCCCCAGAATATACCCTATGTTTTTGCCATTGACTTCAATGGCCCATCTCTCCCTTATAATAAAAGAATAGTGGGTGCCAAAGTTCTAAAATTGGCCCCTTTAGTGTTAGGCTGAAAAAACTGCCACTCGGAAGACACTGGCT
>NW_015169197.1:9300-16830 GCF_001447785.1 Gekko japonicus
AGGACGTCCTTCTTCACCCAAAGAGTGATTAACACTTGGAATTCACTGCCACAGGAAGTGGTGGTGGCTACAAGCATGGACGGCTTCAAAAGGGAATTAGATAAGCATATGGAGCAGAGGTCCATCAGTGGCTATTAGCCACAAGGTATAGATAGGGACTCTGGGGCAAGTGATGCTCTGTCATCTTGGTGCTTGGGGGGGTCAACAGTGGGATGGCTTCTAATGTCCTGGCCTCACTGGTGGACCTCCTGATGGCACTGGTATTTCTGGCCACTGTGTGATACAGAGTGTTGGACTGGATGGGCCTTTGGCCTGATCCAACATTGGCGTCTCTTATGTTCTTATTTTCTTAGGTCTGCCAGATCATGTCACGGAACTGGCAGGACCGACGCTCGTGGTCTTTTCCATAGCTGGCACATTGCACTCAGGTGAATGATTTGATGGGCACTTGGGCGGTTGCTTTCACTGGTGGAGCCATTACTTTATGGGTGCATGAGCTGCAATGGGGCTGGATGCCATAGTTGCAGGACCTCGTTGTTGTCTGAGATGTCCGAGGTGGCTGACAAGGTTGCTAGGAGGACAGAAGATGGCGGACAGCCCCAGTGCAACCTCTCACATGCAGTGGCTACGTGGAGTGCCGTCTCTAGTTTTTGGTTGGCTGTCCCAATCAGTTTGCAGCAGAGCTTGTGGTCTCGGAAGCCTCAGACAAATTGTGTGAGGATTATGTCCTCCACGTCCTGGAACTCGCAGTCGATTGCAAGTTGGCGAAGTTCAGCCATGTAGATAGTTGGCGCCTCTCCCGGCTTTTGGGTGCTTGCTAGCAAATCTACGCGCTTGGCCATCTTGGTTGGTTTTGGTGTGAAATAACCAGTGAGGGCCTTGATGATGTCCTCATATGGGGTCTTGGCCAACTTCTTTGGAGCAAGGAGCCCTGGGCCAGGCAAATGGTGGCCACTCCACATGTGGTGAGGAGTAGAGCTCGTTTCTTGCCTGCATCGGTGACCTCCTGGTAGTCAAAGAAGTTGGTGAGCTGCTCTACCCATACTTCCCAGAACTTAGGTTTTGCGGGGTCAAAGACTTCAAGGTGTCCCAAGGCGGCAGCCATGACTCTCGAGTGAAGTGGGGAGTGGTGTCCTGGGGAGCGGTGTACGTTGCGGTGCTGCTCGTGAGCGATGCGGGGCATGGCGGCTTCCGATGGATTGGTGCTCGGTGCTGGGCTGGAGGAAGAGTCAGGCTCGCTCATCGGGATCTCATCTTTGTCACCAGTGAAAAGTACTGGGTCCAGACATATTAGTAAGTGAAACAGCTCATAGTTTATTTCAGCTCAGGAAAACAAGACAAGGAAAGCAGGACCGGAGGCCTGCTTATATTCCCATTGTGAACCACACCCAAACACACACACACACATCCATGATAGGATTATTTACAGTGCACTTGCATTCCATATGTCACTCTAGGATCCCGACTGCCCGATTGGGTGCGTTCTAGGATCTGTGCTGGCTATTGTCTAAGAGAGCGAAGCTTAAGCCATTCGCATGGCTGTGTAAGGACCCGACCGCATGTGAGGTCTATGTAAGAACACAACACCCCTCCCCCCATGGTTCAGATGTCCCCCTAGCAAACAAAGTCTTGGAGGAATGTGGGTCTTCACCTTTCCTGGGTCGAACGGTGCAGTTCTGGGGTCTCTGC
This sequence comes from Gekko japonicus, assembly GCF_001447785.1. NCBI lineage: Eukaryota > Metazoa > Chordata > Lepidosauria > Squamata > Gekkonidae > Gekko > Gekko japonicus. The sequence goes on from NW_015169197.1 coordinate 10,990, forward strand.
TGCTTGCCCTGGGGCTGGCCTGGGGCGTTCTGGAGTAGCCTCTGGGGCAGTGGTTGGGATTGGCCTGATGCTGCTATCTGGGGTGCTGCCTTGGTCAGGGTTGTCACCGCTGGCCCCCTCTGGAGAAGCACTTGGTGGCAGTTGTGCATGTGTCAGAGTCTTGGGTTCTTCCGTCTCTCGGAACTCAAACCTGAGGCCCTCGTCTTCGCTGTCTGGGGGCAGAAGCCACCGCCTGAGCTGAGTGATATGCCTCCTCAGGAGCTGGCCGTATTCTGTTGTTACCTCGTAGGACCACGGCCCGGTCACCCAAACCACCCTGGCCGGAATCCATGCAGGACCCCTAGCATACTTCCTTGCGTACACTGGGTCCTCCGGGAAAAACCCTCTCGATGCTGCCTGGGTCTCCGGAGCGGCACTGTGCTTGGGTGCCTGATCCAGGTGTAGGCACTGCAGACAAATTGTGTGAGGATGATGTCCTCCATGTTCTGGAACTCACAGTCGATTGCAAGTTGGTGAAGTTCGGCCATATAGACAGCTGCTGCCTCTCCTGGTTTTTGGGTGCGTGCTAGCAAATCTACGCGCTTGGCCATCTTGGTCGGTTTTGGTGTGAAATAACCAGTGAGGGCCTTGATGATGTCCTCATATGGGGTCTTGGCCAACTTCTTTGGAGCAAGGAGCCCTGGGCCAGGCAAATGGTGGCCACTCCACATGTGGTGAGGAGTAGAGCTCGTTTCTTGCCTGCATCGGTGACCTCCTGGTAGTCAAAGAAGTTGGTGAGCTGCTCTACCCATACTTCCCAGAACTTAGGTTTTGCGGGGTCAAAGACTTCAAGGTGTCCCAAGGCGGCAGCCATGACTCTCGAGTGAAGTGGGGAGTGGTGTCCTGGGGAGCGGTGTACGTTGCGGTGCTGCTCGTGAGCGATGCGGGGCATGGCGGCTTCCGATGGATTGGTGCTCGGTGCTGGGCTGGAGGAAGAGTCAGGCTCGCTCATCGGGATCTCATCTTTGTCGCCAGTGAAAAGTACTGGGTCCAGACATATTGGTAAGTGAAACAGTTCATAGTTTATTTCAGCTCAGGAAAACATGACAAGGAAAGCAGGACCGGAGGCCTGCTTATATTCCCATTGTAAACCACACCCAAACACACACCCACACCCGTGAAAGGATTATTTACAGTGCACTTGCATTCCATAGGTCACTCTAGGATCCTGACCGCCCGATTGGGTGCGTTCTGGGATCCGTGCTGGCTATTGTCTAAGAGAGTGAAGCTTCAGCCATTCGCATGGTTGTGTGAGGACCCGACCGGGTGCGCGGTCTATGTAAGAACACAACATCGGGGGAATCAGGGCCGACTTGCTTGCTTGTCCCACTGTCAGACAGCATGCCAATCAGGTAGGCCTTGCAGCCTAGGGGAGGAGCTTCTATGGCGCTCTGCTAATTAACTTTAATTAGCCATAGGCCCCAACGAGGCCCCCCCACCAAAAAAATCCCTAGCTACAAGGCTGGATTAGATAGGTTCATGGAGGATATGTCTATCAATAGCTACTAGCCATGAAGACTGAGGGAAATCTCCACAGCTTGGTGTGGTGGGCAGTGTTCCCTCTAAGCTGAGTTAGTGTGAGCTAGCTCACAGATTTTTAGCCTCCAGCTCACACATTTTTGTCTTAACTCAGGAAGGATGGCTCCAGAGCAAACTAATTTATGCAGTAGCCAAATCACTTTCTCACAACTTTAATGCCAGTAGCTCACAAAGTAGAATTTTTGCTCACAAGACTCCACCACTTAAAGGGAGCCTTGGTGGTGGGTCCCCTTAATTTGCTCAAGGAATAGACAGAACTCCAGTATACAGAAACTAGCTATAGGTTGCTTTACCCTGTCTTCCAGCTCACTATTACTGCCTGCCAAGGGAGTAGAAAGGAAAGGAGAAAAAGTGTGACAAAGTTGCAGAGTTTCCCTATTTACATGTGACATAATCTCCCTGAATGGGAAAACTTGTTTTGTTGTTCCATGAATATTTGGGTTGAGAGAGAAGCCAATGTGCATCATGTAACATCAACCATAATTTACTGTGAGGGTAAACATCAACCAAAGTACAATGTCAGCCTAGGCAAATCCTTTTCTGCTTGGCAAAGCCTCCTTGTACTGTTTAAAATGTATATTCCCTGGAGACCCGCTTTGTATGTCATTTGTTAAGAAATGCTCTCAGCTTTTCAGCTTCTCATGAACAGTGTCTCCTGTATTCATCATTATATAGTTCACTAATTGTTAGCAGTACTAATTAAGTTCATTTCTCTTAAGATTTGCTAATTTGAAAGTGACCTAGATATTACCAAGCATCTATCATTAAGAAATTTTGCCAAAAGACAGTATGCAAAACTGCAAATGAATTATGCTAATTTTTGGCTTTTATATATGTGTCTCTGTGTGTAATTTTTCCCCTATAATCAGAGATGAAGCATTTTTTAACCAGGTATAACTATGTCTAATATTTGTACTTTAAGTAAACATGATTTCAAAGTTCCTTTTCATGCTGCAGAATTAAAAGTCATTCTTTCAGGAAAATAAAAGGCAATGCAGATGCACTTTCATATGGAAGTGAAAAAAATGCCCTCAGATTCTGAATATTTTTTTCCCTTGGAGGCATCAGAGAAGGCTATTGTGACTAGATGACAGCTGCAAAAGTACTATGAAAAATTTTCTCCTGGGACATCTCAATACATTTGAATTTCTTTCATGCCCAGGTACTCAAATCCCCAGAACTGAGGCTGAGAGGAAACTTTCCACCTGGAGAAAGTAGCTGGCAACTCTGTGTGTGACAGTGAGAGGGAGGGAAGGAGAGAGAGGGTAAAGGTGAGAGATTGGAGAAAGAATTAGGACACTCTGACAACGTGCCTCACATACAGCTGCACTGTTTATTGCTTTAACAGAATTCTTCCCCAACCAATAATTTTCATAAAGTCTAATAACATCAATACAGTGTTACCACCTTTCTAGCAAGCTCTGCCTTTAGACCTGTAGTGGCTCAAAGGGTGGGTCACAGGGAATATTCCAGCCCCCACTACTGAGAGCCACTGAAGGGCTCCTTTACTGGAGGGTGTAGGGAGACAGTGAGGGGGCTCCTAGGACCATGGCTGCAGAACCACACAGTCACCAGAACCTGTTCCCATGCTGGGTTCTGCCAGCTCATGGATCCCCGAAAGAGCCTTTCTGAGGAGGAGTCACCCATAACAGTCTGGGTGTGTGCCACACTTTGTTGTCTGCAATTATTTCCAGAGGGTGAAGGTTCCACATTTTGCCAAGTGCCAGCTCCACAGGGCGAGGATCAGTCCTGGGAGAGTCCTCAGTCTTTTCAACATGTGGTTCATCTTCAGGGGAGAGAGGTGCTAGGAGAGTGACTGGCACTCAGCCGTCATCCAGCAAAGAGGGGAGTCTTTCCAGGATACCCTCTGGCTCTCTTCCTGCCAAGTCTTGAGTAGAGGGATGCTGAGAGATTGGAGAAAGAATTAGGACACTCTGACAACGTGCCTCACATACAGCTGCACTGTTTATTGCTTTAACAGAATTCTTCCCCAACCAATAATTTTCATAAAGTCTAATAACATCAATACAGTGTTACCACCTTTCTAGCAAGCTCTGCCTTTAGACCTGTAGTGGCTCAAAGGGTGGGTCACAGGGAATATTCCAGCCCCCACTACTGAGAGCCACTGAAGGGCTCCTTTACTGGAGGGTGTAGGGAGACAGTGAGGGGGCTCCTAGGACCATGGCTGCAGAACCACACAGTCACCAGAACCTGTTCCCATGCTGGGTTCTGCCAGCTCATGGATCCCCGAAAGAGCCTTTCTGAGGAGGAGTCACCCATAACAGTCTGGGTGTGTGCCACACTTTGTTGTCTGCAATTATTTCCAGAGGTTCCACATTTTGCCAAGTGCCAGCTCTACAGGGCAAGGATCAGTCCTGGGAGAGTCCTCAGTCTTTTCAACATGTGGTTCATCTTCAGGGGAGAGAGGTGCTAGGAGAGTGACTGGCACTCAGCCGTCATCCAGCAAAGAGGGGAGTCTTTCCAGGATACCCTCTGGCTCTCTTCCTGCCAAGTCTTGAGTAGAGGGATGCCAGGTTTCTCTGATGGAGAAGCTTGGTGCTGGTAATAGTGTGCCTGATTTGGGGGGGGGGAGAGAAGGGAACAGCAAAGAGGGTCACTCAAGCAATTAGAGAGTTGATCACCCTATATAGCAGGCTATATTCTGTAGTTGAGGACCTTGTGCTCCACAGACTGTTCTACCATGTAATGTCCAGGTACATGATCTACATGCCATTGGGTTGGATTCTGCAGAGAATCCCAACTGAGATGCTTACACGTATGAATGTTGGCATCTCCTCCAGACCTGTAGTATCACAGGTTACTTCTCATGCAATATGAAAGGCAGCCTTCTAAATGGAGGAGTAGCAGGTTCTGGTTGGCATAGCACAGCACCATCTGTTCACTGATGTTAGCACCTGCTGGAACTCCACCTATGCCACGCTTGAGTGCCTGGTGCAGCAGAAGAGTGCCCTGCAAAAGGTGGCCTTGGGGCAACATTGGGCAGGGGAGGAGAATGCTGTACAAACATCAGTGGTTGACTCTCATCCAAATGGTGTTCATCCTTTAGCCCTTTAAGGACTTCACAGAGGCACACCATTGTGACACCAACCCTGGTAATTCCCTTGGTTCATGTGCTCCAGAGAAACATTTATGACATTTCTATCCGTCTCCCCCCCATTTCTGAATGTTGCTATTTTGAATGTCAGATTTCAATCCATGTATTTATTATTCCACTCCTGTCAACTGTGTTTCCACATCTACTCAGAGAGAATTACTGCAAGACCAAGACTATTGTCATTCTATGATGGTGGTGGAAAGTGCCATCAAGTCACAGCTGACTTATGGTGACCCTGTAGGGTTTCCAAGGCAAGAAACATTCAGAAGTAGTTTGCTGTTGCCTGCCTCTGCATCATGGCCTTGGAGGTCTCCCATCCAAATACTAGGCAGGGCTGACCCTGCTTAGCTTCCAAGATTTGACAAGATTGGGCTAGCCTGGGCTATTCAGGTCAGGACATAGTCATTACAGACATACAATATATATAGTATATAGCATCATATGCTAACAATGCCCTTCTGCTGTCTACATAGGACAAACAGGGCTGTCTCTACACAGAAGAACAACAGATGACAAATTGCACATGAAAAAAATGGCAATATACAGCCTCCCAGGATGTTTTGTCTCTGACATGAACTTCATGACGTTTCAGGAAAAGCATTTAAAAGGCAGGTACCTCACACGGAGCATTTGCCGCGCTAAAGATACGGATGAGAGGCAGATTTTCTGGGCGTGATCACACTGCAACATCTGGGAAGTGTAGTGCACCCATGGCTAACCCGTGGCTTCGTGCCGAAGATACGGAGTAAAAAACTAGTACTTACGATGTACTAGTTTCCGGAAAACGCGGGGCAAGGGCGGGCATCTGATCGCGTCCCATCCTAGTCCCGTCGCAAACCGGTTAGTTTTTTTAAAAAGTCTGCACAGGATATGCACAAATGATCAAGCGCATGATCATGCGCAGATGCCATAGGCATCTGGATCGGGGTGGTGTGGCAGCGCGGGTGTTGTTAGATCTGTCAACTGCGTTCAACACGGTCAACCACCAGCTACTAGTCCACCGCCTCGCCGACGTGGGGATTAGGGGGCTCGCCTTGCAATGGTTTGCCTCCTTTCTTCAAGGTCGGGAACAAAGGGTGGCACTAGGGGAACAGCAGTCCAGGAGGCACCCACTTGAGTGTGGTGTGCCTCAGGGGGCTGTGCTGTCC
>NW_015169197.1:17727-27260 GCF_001447785.1 Gekko japonicus
GGAAGAGATCCGGGCCCTGTGGGATCTTTCTCAGTTCCGCAGGGCCTGCAAGACAGAGCTCTTCTGCCAGGCTTTTGAGTAGGAGCCGCCGCCACCACTACTCCATCATTGCTATCTATGCACCATCGCACCATCACCACCACCATCTGGTTCCTTCGGGGTGCGAGGTGACTCTGGCAGGAGGAGGGATGACAGACTATGGGAATGTTAGCATTGCGATTAAAATCTACCCCATCTTGTGACAAATGGAGCACTGATATTTTGTTATTGTACTTTATTGTTTTATGCTATGTTGTTTTTATTTGTTTTAATCTTGGCACTGCGTGCCTCCTGTTAGCCACAATGAGTTTTCGGGGTAGGGCGGGATATAAAACCAAAGATAAATAAATAAATAAATGTATGTTCACCTTTTGGTGAGAAAAAAAATTCCCATTTACCACGGAAGCAGCGCCTAGCGATTGCTGGTGTGATTGCGCCACGCCACTTCTTTGCCATGCTGCAGGATAGCCGTGTGACTGGCACCTCACGCCCTAACCACGGGACCTCGACGGGACATGTGATTGGGCAGCCACACGTTATTTTGCTCCAGGGCAAACAGCCACGTTTCCCCCTTGCATTTTCCGGCCCGTGTGACCGGGTCCATTATTACTATTACTATTACTATTATTATTATTACCCCCCATATACAGAATGGCACATACTCCTTCCCTTTCAGTTTTATAACACAAATGAAATATTTCTGTGGCACCTTCATAGTATGGCTAGAGTAATCTTTATACCCTGCAGAGGATAGAAACAGAAGACTAAATTTCTGTGTAAGCTTAGAGCGGCAGCAAGGTTGAATTGGCCCATGATCTTTCCTGTGGGGTGAATTGGTGGATGATTAAAGGAAGCAGGGACATTTGGATGGAAGATTATGTAAATGTAAATTGTTCTATTGCCTGAATACTTCTGATTTGGTTGAGGGAGCCTTTGCCTTATGTGACAAATTCAATTCATTGCTGCAAAATCCGATTATAGTAGCAATGACTTCTACAATACTCCACCTAGCACTAATGTTTTCTACTTTCCATCTGTTCAAATGGCTTGCATGAACCTGTGACCTGATAAACAGGGGAGGGCAGGGGCATAGAAATCTCTTTGGTTTCTTTATCACCAAGCAGGGGATGAATATATCTGCAAGAGCATGAGTCACTTCATTTGTGAATGGGCACAAGTGAAGTATGACTCCCATGACAAGCCTTTTGGGAAATTGGAAGAATGAAAAGTGGTGACTATGACCTTCCTATATGACAGCTTCTGACAAGTGTCTGTATAGTTGTTGAAATTCACATTCATTTTACTTCCAGTTTGTTGGCAATACTGTATTAAGCAGCACTCGCCCAGCAACGAGTACCCTTATTTCTTACTAATTTCTATGTAACTTGGAAGTGTTTAAGAATATGACACACTAGTTGTAAGATACAGTGTGAATCCATGATTTCATCATCTCTGTATTGTTAGGAAAGGGAAAGGCACATATTTTAACTGAAAATTTTAAGTGTCTCCTTTTTATCTGAGATTAGTACTATTCCACTATGCAGAAAATAAGATCTACTTCCAAGAGAGATTAATCAGAAATTCAAGTTGTTTTTACTATAAAGAATAGAAAATGCAGAAATAACTCAGTATCATCTGACACACTCACCAGCATTCATGAGTTTTAAAAGAATTCAATATCCAGATGATCTAGTATGTTGAGAACTAGCATGCAAGTTAGAGTCTTAGGCTGTGAATCAGGAGACTCTATGAAGCTCACAAGGTTTGTCCTTTTGCCCTGTGTACTGGAGCACTTTGAAGGGAGAACAGTTTAAAAATAAAATAAATTAAGGATGTAAAAGTATTTGGATTGACAAGACCTGAAAATCTCAGAAGCAGTCTAAAAATACATTGTGCATTAAAAGGGAACCCATGCAAACTAGCAAAAGTGTATCTGTTTTCACAAGCACAAATACCCATAGATTTAGTCCAAAAGACTGCTTTCCAGTTAATGACTCCCACTAGGGTTGCCACCTTCCAGGTGAGGCCTGGAGATCTCCCACTTTCACATTGTAGCCAGCTGGGGTACCTCCCCTCTTCAAACCCCACACTCACCAGGCTGCATTCCCTCAGATCTCCAGGTATTTCCCAACTCAGAGCTGACACCCTAGACTCCACACTCATATGCTTGTGGCTCAGGGGTCCCAGGTCTGGAAAGGTTCAATACCACTGGTGTAGAGAAAGGGAATCATCAACTCCAACCTGTATTTTTGGAAATGAGTATAATGGTGATAAAATGTGGATAAACAGCATGTTCATCCAGACTGCTTATCAGTATCATAAGATGTACACTTGCGTCTTACAGCAGATGTGAACACAAGAGCAAATTAAAACAAACAGAGCCAGTATTGTACAACAATAGTTCATTTTACCGAAAATTCTTTTTTTCAAAAACTTTTATTTTGAATATAACATATTCAACATTTAATTACATTCCCATAATTCCAAATCCATTTCTCTTATCTCCCCCCCCCCATATAATGGCTTCCCGCAATGCTTCTCCCTGCCCACATATAATATAATTCCCCTTTTCTTTCCCATTTTCCTTTCGCGTCTCAAGGTAACAATGTTATTTTATATAATTCAAACTTTTCAATACTTCAACTCTCAATAATTATCTAAACACAGTAAATTATTTTTAACATCCCAATTATTTTCTAAATATTCTTTAAAATCCTTCCATTCTTCAAAAAAGTCTTTATCTTCTTTATTGTTCAATTTTTTTGTTAATTTGTCCATTTCAGCCATAAACAAAACTTTCCGTATCCATTCCCATTTGTCCGGTATTTTGTCCTGCTTCCAAAATTGTGCATATGTCATTCTCGCAGTAGTAATTAAGTACCACAACAAAGGTTTTTTTGCTACATTTACTTCTTCCATCTTTAAACCTAGAAGTAGTATCTCCGGTTCTTTTTTAAAGGTACATTTCAAAAAATTTTGCGTCTCCTCATGCACCTCTGTCCAAAAAGTCACAGATTTATCACAAGTCCACCACATATGATAAAAAGAGCCTTCGTATTTTTTACATTTCCAACATTTATTAGACATATTTTCATTTTACTGAAAATTCTGTGGTTAAGTGTGTAAAGATTCTCTCTCCTCCCCAGACCCGTCCAGGAATGGTAGGGGAAAGAATTCTTCACTGGAACCATGGAATTACACAAGAAACCAAGAGAGATAGGCTCTCTGGATTTAAGAACAATAGCCACCAGAACCTTTCCAACTATAGTCCCCTCCCAGTGCAAGAGCAAGGTTCAAACTCTTAACTGGCCTCTGGGTCTTATTACAAGAACACTCTTAGCAAGGTAGCATAATGTGGTGAGCAGTTTCATGCAACAGGAAAAAGGCTTGGAGTCAGTTACCATCCAACAGACACTATTTATAACAAGAATAAAGTTTATTTAGCACAGGCTTGCGATCAGAACTAGAAAGACTAAAAAAACATCCTAAGCAATATTTTGCCTAACTACACAATAGAGCATATTTACCAACATCAGGTAGGGTTAATAGTCCAGGATAGTCCATGGCAATAATCCAAGAGTCCCAAGGGATTTGTAAGAGCAGCCCCATCTTTGCAAGCATGGGCTCAGCTCAAAGGAGTCCTTTGTTCTGCCGCATGGCAGAGACAGCATCCCAAAATGACAGCAACAGAGCAAAACAAGACAGCAAGAGCAACCTGAAAATCTGAGCTCTTCTCTATGGGTTTAGGCTGATATAGGGCAATCCAGGTTTCAAATGAGCTCTGGCCAGGAGCCAATTGAAGTAGACCTGGGAGTGCCCAATTGTTCTGAATGGTCAGTAGTCTTGAAGGCCACACCTGCAGTATGTGATCCCCAAACTCTAACCACTCCTCTATGCTTTTACGTGACTCCTGGCATGCAGGCACAACCAGGCCAGCGAATCATGTGCATGGCTGAATAGATTGTCTGTTTACAAGTTTGTCGTAGGTATCAACACCAGTGTCAGAAGTGAAGCAAGTCCTTGAGGTGTTCATTTCTCGGAATGATTTCTTCTGTTGCAAGGTATTGAACAACAATTCTTAAGGGGAACATGAAACCTATCTAACATTCAAAGGGAGACATGAAACACAGAAATTAATATTTCTATACAAAGTGCGTGGACTCTTATCTGGGAAAACCGGGTTTGATTCTCCACTCCTCCACTTGCACCTGGTTGGATGACCGTGGGCAAGCTGTAGTTCTGATAAGAGCTGTTCTTGAAAAAGAGCAGTTTCTGTTAAGAGCTCTCTCAGCCCCACCTACCTCACAGGGTGTCTGTTGTGGGGAGGGGAAGGGAAAGGAGTTTGTAAACCTCTCTGAGACACCTTTGGGTAGTGAAGGGCAGGGTATAAATCCAATCTCTTCCTCTTCCTCTTCTTCTTCAACAGTGGCAGTCCAGGTATATCTGGAAAGTGCCTAAGCAGGGAATGAAGACAACACATTGGTGCATAGAGGTATAGTGCCTCTGAATATGTAGGCTCCATTTAGCTTTGTGCATTTAGCTGAGTCTGTCCAATGCCTGTTTATGTGCACAGATTGCTGGACTGTATCCATTATTCTGGGCGCCGAAGCATTATCAGGTTCTTGGGTACAGCTCCTGTATTCATATTGTTTGTTTCTTTCTTTATTTATTTATGCATTCGATTTATTTACTGCTCTGACCCCGAAGGGTCTCTGAGCGGGTTACAGGTAGTTTCAAATAAATTTTTCCCTAACTAAGGCCACATAGTATACAGGGGTGGGGCTGCCTATCGGCACCCAGGTGGCAGGGCTGTTGTTCTCCGGCTCCAGCATTCTTCCTCCGGGCAGTCTTCGGGGTCGGCGTCCCACCTCTGGTGTCCAGGGGCAGGGGCAGGTCCTCCAGCTTTGGCGGTCTCTTCGGCGCGCGGCCCATGTCAACCACAGCCCGGCCATCGTCCATTTCCGGCTCCGCCGTGCCTGTGCCTCCACGTCACCACGTTTCTCCGTTGTGTCTTGAAGGCAGTGGAGAGGAGCTGTAGCTTCTAGTGTTCCATAAAGAATGACAGCTTCGTCCACTCATATTCCAGCAAACCAGACACCAATTTTGATAGATGTTCCAGACTGTTAATCTGGCAATTGATCATCTTTGCAAAAATACTGTTTCTCATATCCAAATAATGAATGGAGGAAAGCCTTTTTTAAAAAAAAAAGAAAAAGAAAAAAAGAAGGGGTAGTTTCAAAATTTTGTTTTGTAAAAATCAGGATAAAAAGGTTAGTACTGAACAGGTTAAGGATAAGACTTTAAAATAAAAGTGAGAAAGAATACAGTGAAGCAAAAGAAGTTATAAAAGTTCTCTTGGTTGTAATCTATATATTTACTTTTTACCCCCTCAGCTAACACTCACTTTGGAACAGTAACCAAGAAATCTCTTTTGCTTTCTGTTTTGTGAATTACCTCCACTAAGAATAAAGTGTTAAACAGAGGTCATTTCGGGGGGGGTCGCGGGGGATTGCAGTTCCCCCGGGTGAGGTACGGGGGCGGGGCACATGACGAAGCCCCGCCCCCTGCTTCCAGCGGCCCCGCTTCACGCGCTCATTCAGTCAGGATGAGGCAGGAGGAGAGATGGTAAGTTGCTTCCTCCCTGCCTCTCCCCACCCCTGCCTGCCTGGGGCCAGGGAGGGCCTTTGCGGGGCTTCCTTGCACTCCCACCAGCCTTGCAGGTCCACCGCCGGGCCCCTCATGGGGCTCGGCAGTGGAGCTGCAAGGCCGGCGGTGGCCGGGACTGTTGGGGGTGGTGTGTGTGGCCTTATGACACACTTCCGGTGATGTCAGGGGGTGTGACATATGCTAATGAGTTATGCTAATGAGTTCCCCTAGCTCTTTCTCTATGAAACGACCCCTGGTGTTAAATGACCAATGTCCACATGGCCACTTTCAGAGAATGCCATGGGCAGCTGCTTCCAGACAAGGAAGTTATGCCAAAAGGACCATGATATTATTTGAATATCAATGTTGCTCAGTCTACCTGAATGCAAGGAGTATGAGTTACTGGCATCTCTTTTAGCTGTCTTCATAATGTAGTCATTCAGTATGTGCTCACATGATGCAGCCTAGCATTCTAAGCATATTTCTGATTGCTCTTTGTGCTACTGACTATGAGACTTGTCTTGCACTAAGACTGGGACTTTGCTGTGCTCTAGGATCTGTCCTTCAAACACTCCCCTGTTCTTAGCGCTAATGGGGAGAGGCAGAAAACTTGGTCTCCACAATTATTGTACATGGAAAAAGGTGCTTCTGGTGGGAAAAGGTGCTTCAGAGAAACACAGTAACTGAAGAAAATACCATCAAGTTGCAACTGACCCATGGGGTGACCTTGTCAATGGGACATTCCAGGTAAGAAATGAGCAGAGCTGGTTTGTTATTGCCTTTCTCCTCATAGTAACCCCAGTCTTCCTTGGTGGTCTCCCACTGACATACTGACCATGGCCAGCCCTGCTTAACTTACAAACTCTAACAAGCCAAATTTGCAGGAAAAGATCCTTTATTTCTACCTGGCACTGATCCTCAGATTTAAGTATCTGCAGATGGGGCCACGTTGAGAATTAGATATATTGATTATTATTTACCTCATTTATACCCCTTCCTTCATCCAAAGGGGAATCAAAGTGTCTTATATTTTCCTCTTCTCCATTGTATCCTTACAACAACCCTGTGAGGTAGGTTAGGCTGAGAGTGTGTGACTGCTCCAAGGTAACCCAGCAAGCTTCCATGACAGAGTGGGGATCTGAACCTGGTTCTCCCAGATCCCAGTCTGACACTGTAACCACTGCATCAGTCTAACCACTGGCTGTCATATTTTCTCATCAAATTATTTTGCAGCCAAAATTGTCTTGCAACTTTGAGATCCTTAATTATTTTACCTAAAGTTATTTTATCTCACTTTTAAAATTTAATTTTAAAGTTATTTTTTGCTTAACATCCCTTTATACCTTTAAGAACATAAAACACAACATTCCTAACTGTTAGCACATCAAAGTGCACTGTTTGGCATATAAAAGTTTAAATGGTGTTTAAATAAAGTGGAAACATACCTAGTATTTGAGAGAGATGCAAACTATGACACTCTATGCAACCTAATTTTTGCTATCTGAAAAAGGAAAAAATAAAAATTGACAATTGAAATAATTTTTTATAGTAAACAGGAGGGTTTCCCCCCCTTAGAACAGACTGATGAGGGGAGCTTTGATTCTAGGGTGCTTATACCCTGAAATTCTTGTTGGTCTCTAAGGCACTAGTGAACTCAAATCTGTTCTACTGCAGACCAACATTGCTACCCTCTGAAACTATTTTCGATTTAGAAACAGTCTTATCAGATGCAGAGAAAGTGAGTCAGAGTAACATAATAGGGAATGAAGAGGATTGGCTGTTATGGGTACTGAAACAAAGATGTCAAAGTCTCTTGATCTGAATAGAGTTGAAGATGCCTCCACAGGTTCTCATAGGGTTGCTAAGTTATTAAAGCTTTATTCCTAAGAAAAATTTCCTGGGAGTAAGCCACACTGAATAAAATAGAGGTTTCTGGCCTCTCCTGTATACATAGAACATTCCATTCTCTCTATTAAAAAATACCTCCTATGGCACATGCTGCTCACTTTATTTCCAGCTCTACCCATTTCTCAGTATTTATTTAGATTTATTTTCCCTTGTATATTTTAATCATAATAATCTACTGCCGCTAAATGAACTGTTTGATATACAGACACCTTTATTACCTTCATCTGGAACCTCTTTTCTCTTGATTGAACTTTTTTTTCCCGGTGATGATTCATGTAATCAAAATTAAGCAGTTCATGAAAAAGTCATTTGCCCTTTGTCCAGAAAAATCATTACCAATTAGTACAATGTGAACTTTAAAATTAATATCTGAAAGCCTTCCCAAATAAAATATTACAGCAAGAGTTTTATATCGGTCTTGTTAACTTGTGACTGAATCAACTAGTGCTCTTCTTCCAGAAAGCTTTTGCTTTGAATGTTTTGCATACGAAGGCAGATTCCTAGGTGTATAAGAGCAAAACTAAGATATATTTCTTGAAATGTGTGTCTTGAATTATTGTTCATTCAGTAGAATTCATGGGAAAAGGCAGTATTTCACTATTACTGTCACTGATGGTTTAACTCTACATATAATATTACTTATGTATGCTAACGCTGTATTCTAAATTAAGCATTTTTAATTAATAATTTCTGTGCTTTGGTTTAGTTTTATGAAAATGTATTTTATTACAGTCTCTCTACTGATGAATTCTTGCAAAGTTTAACCTTAAAAAAAGACACCCAGGAGCCATGTTTTAAGGGGAATCTCCCTTTTTAAGCTTCCTTGTGGTGAAAAGGATCAAGTTTATCTTTAGAAGCTTATTTGGTTTTTAAGATTATCCTCACAAGAAGATGATGAGCTCTTCTTCTTGATAATAATCTTTTCGTTTCTTAGATGTTCTCTTCTCAAAGAGCATAAGTAGCATTAATCCTCCATTCATTGCCAAATGAATACAACATAATTCAAAATTTAGATGCAAAAGACAACTAGGAAATATTATTTGGATCCAATTCTTTAATAGTATTGAATACATGCATGAAAAATGATGAGATAATGTTTGAGGGTTCTTTGATACTTAGTTTATGTAATATTTTACTCTTTTCATGTTAATATTAAGTAGAGATGCTTGATCACTGCAGTTTGTTCTCAAATTGCAAACAGGAATTTTAAATCTCAAAATATTTTGAATGTTTTAATTTTTTGAAATTTGATTGAAAATGTCCTATGCATGTGCATTTTCACACTATTTTACTCCTCACCCATCATATTTATTATATGTTAAAATCAATTTTTAAATTGTTGCTTTAATCCTGTTCATGAGATGTGGGAAGCATTGCTTGTCTCTCTATCTACCTTATTTAAATTGTTGCTTTAATCCTGTTCATGGGATGTGGGAAGCATTGCTTGTTTCTCTATCTAAGCCCATTTGGCCTGGCTAAAATAATGGCTAGTCCGATACATGGCAAATACTTTGCAGTGCTGTCCCATCCATTCAACCAGAACATTCAGCATGAGAGATTCTCACATTAGAAACACAGTGGGTTCCTTGGTTGTCTTACTCCTACTGAGCTACAGAGGCTGCATGGTTTCTGCATCTGGCCTTCATACTGGGTTTCAAAGTGGAGAGTGTTCATGTCTGTTTGTATTTATTGGATTTACACACATTGGCACTGCCTCCAGAACTAAATTCTGAGGGTTCATCAACAAAGACTGATCAGGTAATGACTACATATTGCACAGATGCAGAACTCTTTGAAATTCTGTTCATTTTCTCCTACACACAAATTGTTGAGGTAATCATATGAGGTATTCAGGTCAACGAGGTATGTTTCTAGCATGCCTGATACAGATACTAAAAGCTAAGAATGAATGTTAACATTTCTGTCATATCAAGGTATTA
>NW_015169197.1:31787-35883 GCF_001447785.1 Gekko japonicus
TCAGGGCTTCAGAGCATGGAAAATGGTGGACTCTGTGGCAGTCAGGGCTTCAGAGCACAGAAGAGGCTGCAGGTGTGTGGGATGGGAAATGGAAAGCTGAAGAGAGAGGGGGAAATAAAGGTAGGTTGATGATTGGCTGGGAAGGAGATAGGGTTGCCAACTCCAGGTGGGAAATTCATGGAGATTTGAGGGGTGGAGCCTGGAGGGGATGAAGTTTGAGGAGGGGTGGGACCTCAGACAGGTACAATGCCATAGACTCCACCCTCCAAACCAGCTATTTCTTCCTGGGTAACAATTGTTGCCAATATCTACGGGAGGGCTGGAGATCACTCGGAATTACAACTGCTCTTCAGGTAGAAGAGATCAGTTCCTCTGGAGAAAATGGTGGACTCTGTGTCATTATACCCTGCTGAGGTCGCGACAGCACATTGATGCTGAGTGCCCAAGGCCTCTCCCAGAGCCTCTTTCTAGAGCTCGTTGTATTTATTTCCACAATGGGCCTTATTCCTAGTATATATATAATTCTCTTGATGTGTTGGCCATTTCCAGCTCTTCCATTGGCTGTGCGCTCCATCAGCCATTGACCCATCAACCACCACTCAAGAGTAATTGTGTGCCGTTGGCTGAGTGCTGGGTCCACTCCTCCTCCACACTCACTGCCACCTCAGCCACTGTTCCCTGTCAGAATAACTGCCAAATGGCTGTCTCTCCTGATGAAGACTCTTCTGTTTGGCTCCTGTGGGACTAACTTTTCCCTCAGTGGCTGAGGCAAACAAGCTTGGTTCTGTCAGTAAAAAAGACAAAGGAATGGACTTCCGGGTTTTGGTGACATGATGGCGGACATAAACCCTGGTGAGCTCCCGAGGTCATGATCTGAATGCCAGCGGATAGGAGGGGGTGCGATTGTCCGCTCCCCCCCCCACGGAGCCCTTGTGTTTGGGCTCCTCACCATGGGGATTTTGAGGGATTGCCTCTTTTCTTCAACTACCAAGGAGGACTCTGATTCGGAGTTGGGGGCTGTGGCCCCCAAAAGAGATTATGATTTGAGGGAAAGAAATGCCAAGAAATGAGATGCGGAGAGACTCTGAATTCCACCTTTAAGAAGCTACATTTAAGTTTGATGCTTTTGTGATTGTCTTAAATAGTAATTGATATTGGGTTTGGGGGAATATTGGCTAGATTTAAACATTCAAGCTCATTGTATTATTAATAGATTAGATTAAGCAATATAAAAATTTACATAATGATCTTTTCTACTTGGGTTTTTAGTGGTTAACTTTTCTTTCTCCCGTAGATAATTAGATTCCCTTCCCTATTTTCTTTGTAGTTTATAGAAAAGAAATAAAAAATCCCCTTCGTGCCCCCCCCAAAGAAAGACAAAGGAATGAAGCCTTTTCCAGGCTTTTGTGGGGAACTCAATGGGGCCAGTCCTGACTAGGGTTGCCAGCTCCAGGTTGGGAAATTCCTGGAAATTTTGTGCTGAAGTCTATGGAAGCCAGGGTTTGGGGAGGGGCAAGGTCTCAGCTGAATAGAATGCCATACAGTCCACCCTCCAAAGCACTTATTTTCTCCAAGGGGAGAGAGAGATCTGTTGTCTGAAGTTCAATTGTGATAGCAGGCAATACCACAGCCAGTGTGGCATGGCAGCACTTCAAAGCAGGGTCTTCCAGACCCAGGTTCTTTCTGTGGAAGCTGAGTGGGTGATTTTGGATCAGTCACAGACTTTCATCCTAACCTACCTTACAGGGTTGTTGTGCAAGTCAAAAGGGGGAGAGGAGAATGATGTAAGTTGCTTTGGTCCCTATAGCAGAGAAAGACTGTACTTTTCTTCCTGGGGAACCACTGTTGCCAATCCTCAGGTGAGGGCTGGAGATCACTCAGAATTGCAACTGCTCTCCAGGAGGAAAGGCAGAAGTCAGGTGAAGTCAGAGGGGCAGATAGTAGTAGGTTGATAATTAGCTGGGGAGGGGATGGGGTTGCCAACCAGGTTGGGAAATTCCTGGAGATTTGAGGGATGGAGCCTGGAGAGGGTGGGATTTAAGGAGGAGTTGGACCTCAGACTGGTACAATGTCATAGACTCTACCCTCCAAACCAGCCATTTCCTCTTGGGGAACCATTGTTTCCAATATCCATGGGAGGGCTGGAGATCACTCAGAATTACAACTGCTCTACAGGTAGAAGAGATCAGTTCCTCTGGAGAAAATGGTGGACTCTGTGTCATTATATTCTGCTGAGGTCACCACAGCAAATTGACTCTGAATGCCCAAGGACAGGGCACCTGCCCAGAGCCTCTTTCTAGAGCTCGTTGTATTTATTTCCATCCACAATGAGCCTTATTTCTAGTTTTTTAATAACACAATTATAACTTTCTGCATGTCCCACCCAATGACAAAGAAGTTATTCGGCTTTTGCCCAAGGCAGAGATTCATTATAGCTAAGCAGGAGCCCTTTTCTAAATGGTATTTGACATGAAGTAAAGTTCAAACAGGAATGTTGATTTTATTGAACAGACACCATTGGGTTAGATATAGGCAGGTGTAGGGGTGTGGGGGAAAAAATTCATCCCATTCGGATTTGGCCGAATCAGGCAGAATCGGCTGGCAGGAAGACTCCCGCATGTCAGTTTGTCAGTAGGAGCCCGGGAGTCTTTCAGCCAGTCGAATGTCAATTTCAGCCCCATTATATCCTATGGGCCATTGAAGTCAATGGAGAAAGCATAGGGTATATTCTGGGGGCTGGAGGGGAAGGGGCTTGAGGGAGAAACTCCAAACTCGCAGGGGAGCTGCTGGAGCCTCTCCCCAAGATACCAACCATGTTTCAAGAGCATTGGACCACGGGATCCAATTCTATGGGCCCTCAAACAGGTTGCCCCTATCCCCTCCATTGTTCTCTATGGTGGGGGAAAAGCTTGGAACCATTTAAACCCCTGCTTTCTGCTCCCTGCAGCTTTTCATGGGGAGCAGAAAGCAGTGGTTTAAATGGCTCCCAGCCATTTAAATTTGTGAAAGTTTGTGGCAGTTCTTCAGCTACTTTTCATGAAAAGCAGAAAGCAGGGGTTTAAATCCCTTCTTTCTGCTCTTCACAAACCACCACAAATTGCATCAAAATTAATGAAAGTCCATGGCAGTTCTTCAGTTCACAAATATTACTTCATGAACTGCCCAAAATTCATAACAAACTTTAATTCATCAGCTGTTTCATTCCCATCCATAATTTGCTTTTCCATTTGAACCTCTGATTGATTTATGACAGGACTCACACCTACCCTTTCTACATCAACTCATTTTCCCTTTACATTGAGATTTATACTTGAAAGATACATAATATTTGAAAGTTACATAATGTAATTCCAACCTGCCACAAATTTCGCAGGTTGAATTTCCTTCACATATTTACCTGAAAAAGTGGGCTGTGACCCATACTGCATACTGATATAAATGTCGTTAGTCTTTAAGGTGCCACTGGATTTTTGTTTTATTCTGTTCAACGTATGCTTAGTTGTATGTCCACCAGTTGTATGCCCACATATTCTTTAGCCTGGTATCATCATATATGAATGTAGTAGACCTTGACCCTTTCAAGAAAAAGATCATGGTCACACCACATCATCCACTGTTATCCTGGTCACCGACAACCATGTCAAGATTAGCTTACTATGTATGAGTTTTCTCAAATAATCCTTGGGAATAGTCAATGTTTTTCTGAGAATTCTCTGCCAGCTCTTACAGTTGGCTCTAGGTTGTCATTTTGCATTATATTATGATGCCTAGTATTACTTTTCTTCTAAACTAGCTTTTTAATCTCCAAAACTCCTTAACCTGCATGGCAAAGTAAAGAAAACAAAATCCAAGGTCTTCCACAAGAGGAATTATTTTGGTTCAAGACCAAATGTCAGTGTTCACTGAGACTTCCCAAGTCAGAAAGCTACCTTGTGATAGAAGGCGCTGTGTTTAAATTGTGTAAAGATGGCTAATTTAGTTTGTATTAGTTCCCTCCCTCTATATTCCTTTGAGTTTCAGTAACAGTCTGCAAATAATTAGCTGCTCACAGTAAAACATAGATTAAATGCCAGCTAATTACTAAAACAAAATAATG
>NW_015169197.1:35940-48034 GCF_001447785.1 Gekko japonicus
CCATTCACACTCTGCAAGATTCCAGATGCGACTTTGTACAATACACGCATTTCTTCATACAAGTGCACCCCTTGCCAATAGAATATAGTCTAGGGTAATTCTTGTTCACTAATGAAGAAGTAATGAAAAAAGGAAAAAAAATGATAATTAGTGACATAGCCATGTCACAGAGGCGATTACTTCAATCCCCTTTGTCAAGGAATCTTAATTTTTTTTCATATCTTAACTTCAGCAAACACAAATGTAGGATATTTTCCCATATTCTTGGCAATGACATTTGCAGTAAATTTAATTTATAATATTGTACCAAGTATCCACTTCTATACTGTCACTGAGATTATTGAAATGATAGTTCCACAAGATAATCTATCAATCCAAACTGCAGGACTTGGGCCAATCTCGTCTATATTAAAATTACCTTCCCTGTAAGAAAGCCATAATTCTTTTCCTTTTTCACACAACTTTGCTTTCTGTTTTGAGTTTTATGAATAATTGCTTTCTGCTGATCAAAAACAAATTATAATGTACTACATATACTGCCATTGATCACTATAAGTTCTAATGTATAAGTAAAAATATGTTTATGTTTCAAACTAAAGCTGACATCTCTATAATAAGATCTCGCACACACCAGATAGCACACTCTCGGCCATGCCAGAGAGTGAGATTACTCAGGTTATATGAGATATTTGCCACATTAAAAATAGGATGTAATACTAATACAACAATGTAAGTGTATCTAGCTGAAGACTGAGTGGTTAATTTTTAAAAAAGGGATGCTTACTCATCCACTGTAGATATTCAGGATTGTTTTACTGATCATGAAGCTGTGAATGCAGGCTTCTGAAGTACTCAAGACTATGAAAATAGAGCTTGCACACTAATGGGAAGGCATAGCTCCTAATTCTAGATAGATAGGAGCTAGCTGAGAATATCCCACATGAAGAAAAAAAATATTCTGTATATACCTGGGAGCAGAGTCCATTCCAGTCAGCTTACAGAGGCAGAGAAAAGGTACCTTGTAAAGCATGAAATTTAGGGCCAAACCAGATGGGATGGCAGCAGTCTGGCATAACCAGTAAAGCAGGGAGGAGAGTGTAACGTTTAGAACAGATGGGGTATACTGAACTCTCCTGCAGTTCTATCTAACTAGTGCATTTTGTATCCTGCCCGTTCTGCAAAGAGCTCAAGGCAGCATACATGGTTCTTTTATCCCAATTTTATCTTCGCAATAGCTTTAAAGATTAGAATGTGAGTTGTGTGACTGGCCAAAGGTCACCCAGAATGCTTCAAGACTAAGTGGGGATTTGAACCTATGTCTCCATGATCCTAGTTCAACAAGCTAACCATGACCTCACACTGGACCTCTGATGCTTACCTTCCCATTACCACTCCTGAAGTACTATTTTTACTTCTGGTGTCATGGTTGGGCTGAAGCCAAAAGCGCCAAAGATTGACAGATTGTGGAGACATAAATGCTATTCTGGTGGGACACAATTGAATGCCACTATCCTCTTCATGCTCTAAAAAAAAATAAACTGTTGCAGGTGTACCACCCTGCTTTATATATCGTTGGGGTAGAGTTAGGTTTATACAAATGGCCCTGTCTTTACATCTAGTATGGTTCTTAGGTTTCAGAGCTGGGTGCTGATATCTGTAAAAGATTTGGGAATCTGACATATGCTGACTCAAGGTAAAATTAAACCCTGAAGCAAACTTCTTCTATTCTTCTAGCAGAACTGACCACATAAATGGTGCCAGAGGATATCATGTATTCTGTTGGTAAAACTGATTGATAAGTAGTTGGCTTTGAATTCTTCCTTGTAACTGGGAGCCTCTGAGATAAACCTGCTCCACCCAAAGCTGTCATTCTCCAGAGGCAAATGGAAAAAGAAGGGGGCAGTAGCTTTATGAAGAACAAGAAGCAGGACCCGCAATACGCGCAGCGGGGATTCTCCACGGCTCCTGGGTGGCTGGCTTGCTGAAGCACAGAGGAGGAGGAGGCAGCCTCAGGTGAGCCCAGCAGGTGGTCTGCTGAGTTCACCAGGCTTCCCCCCACATCTGACAGCAGCAACGGCCGCGGCTCTCCAAGGTTTCTCCCCCCTGTGACCACATCCACCAGCAGCAATGGCAGTGAGCCCTGTACAGCTCCCAGCAGCCGGGCCACCGGGCTTCCCCCCAACAGCAACAACAATCCATGGCTCTAGCCACCGGCCCTCCAAGGCTTCTCCCTCCCTCCCGCTGCCGTCAGCAGCAAAGGCAGCAAGCCCTGTGTGGCTCTTAGCTGCTGGCCTCTCCTGGCCAGGCCAGGCTCTCCCCCTCCCCCAGCAATGGCCGTGGCTCCCAGCCGCCGACACGCCAAAGCTTCTCCCCCATACAGTGCCGCCAGCAGCAACAGCTCTGCTACAGTGCCTAGTGGTAAGTGTGTTCCCTGCACATGCGCATGGAATGCTCTTTTACTTTTGGGGGGTTTAAGTATCCCCCCTGTATTTTTTTTCAAGTTTTCAGATTTTTCTGCACATCTGGGAATAGCTCAAAATGTGCAGGAAAATCTCTTTGCCTCCTAGGTGCCCCCAATGTGCGGATTTAGATAGCCGCATGAAGGGGGCGCCTTGGCTATTAGATATATAGATGAGCATTTTTATTGCGTTCTGAATGTTCAGACCAGTTGAGTCAATTAGAGAAGGAACAAAGCCATATATGGGACAATAGGTCTGCTGAAATCCCTGATAGTGGCTCTGAAACTGTGCATCAGAACCCAAAAGTGGGTTCCAGCTCTTTTGCAGAAGAGTCCCAAGGCCAGGAGGGAGAAAGAAGAATAGGTTGAGGCTTGGAGATGAGGCTTGGGAAGACGGGATGGCAAATTTGGGTTGTCCTCTGAATAATGTGTAAATGACCATGACTGATACTGTGCATCTATATATACTAAACTTCTTCAGTATTAACTAATGTGAGGTTAGTATGATTTATGCCAGGAAAGGGGAAAGAAGCATGAGAGTTGTTGAAAGGTACAATAAATTGAAAGATGGTCTTACTCCGAGTAGTTGGAAAACAACTGTCCTCAAGCGCTAACTAATTTATACTTTTATTCCGATAGATGTCAAAGAGAAAAGTTCAATTGATTTTAATGGGTTTAGAAGTGCGCCTTAAGTCTTGAGGTGTGCTACTGCCTGGTTAAATGCATGGGGAGGAGGGAGGTCTGAAGGCACAGTCCATGACACTTGGGCTCCAGAGACATTCTTGATCCTTCTTCGTGATGCATAAAATATGCTGCCACATACATCAGCCATCAGGTAATGCTGTCACTCGCCCTTTCTGTATTATATCAGGACTGGGATTGGAGATACATACTAATTTTTGTGTTTCTATGGGGTGGGCTGCTGTTTAGGACGACCCGAGTCTATTCAGTTTATTTTCAATTTATTTCAAAAATTAAAAACAACAGCAACAAAGTATCCACAGTTGATGTAGAAGACCCATTTTATTTTCAGAACACTCCCAAAGTTTTTTGAGCCTAATGAATTTCTTCATGGTCAGTATATTACAAAAAATGTACTTTAATATGGATTGATATATGACTGTTGTGACTGGCTTTTTATTATTTCAAAAGAACACAGTTAAGTATCTATGCATTTCGTATGTAACAAGCTGTGAATATGTTACGGCTAACTTTAAAAGTGGAAATTTTCGAAAGGATTGTGCATTTCTCTGGAGGCCAGTTACTTTGATTTGATTTCTGCAATGTATTCACCTTATGTTAGTTCAGAATCTCAATCTATACCTTGAATAATCTGGGTAATAAAGAAACAGTATCTACAAAGGACAAAATATTCCAGGTTCACAAACTGTTGGATTTTTTCCCCATTTTTTAAAATGAGAATCATTTTATTAACATATTCATCAAAATAAATAAACACAGTAATTGTTGAAATTGGGCTCAGTTAGATTAGTGTGTTGAGCCACATCAAAAATTCATACTTCATTATTTATTGGGCAGTGAAAGAATTGCATGAGATCAAAATAAAAATTGCCTACTCAGAGAAGTCAGAAAACCATCCTTTGTGCAACGTTTACTGAGCATACAGTGTTTAGATAAAATATGACATTGTTTTGAACACAGGAGGTTGAAGGTTCACAAGCATCTTGCACAGAACCCTAGTAAGCGTTTGCAATATTTATCATAAACCTCCTTTATTAAGGTAGAAAAACAGCCATGGATTTCTTTCCTCCCATTTTAATGCTCTGAAAGCTCTACAACTATTTGTAGTTTCATTCTGGATATTTTTCTTACTGGCATTGCCAAATGTTAAAAATGATAGATGAAAATAAGTAAATAAGGATGTTATTTTGAGTGCATGTTTAATCTGAAGTATCTGTCTCAACAATAAAAGATGTTTCAAGATTATTATAAAGGCATTCATATTGCAATCCTCTGTGAAGCTATTTCAGTCTTAGCCTCAGTGGGATTAGACTGGAGGAACTGAGATGCAGCCACATTGGGTTTGGTCCTGCAGAATGGGTTTGACCCACACATTCCTTCACTGATGTCCTACATTCTTGCATGGAACATCTTGCATCAGCAGAAGTGTCCTTATGCCTGAGGAATGTGCAAGTTTCAACTGGCACATCCAGCCTGATGTCTGGATCTTCAGGTGAAAATATACTGGGACTGGAAGTGTAAACTGGCTGCTGCATATATTTGGTGGCTCTGCCTTGTCGTGAAGGATTCTTGTAACAGGTTCATAGGAAATGTAAATACTATTGCTCATGATAGACGGGATATGGACTGTTACACAATAATGTTGGCCAAAGTATAGAAAATTAATAAGTTTAAATTTTGCTAACATATTTGTCATCACAGCAAAACATGTTCTGGCCATGCACTGGAAGATGCAGTACTAAAGAGTGGTTGATTGTTAGCTGATAGAGAGACTATATTTACATACTACAAATAGTGCTTTTTTTAATGAAATTTTGTTAGAAATCATACCATATGAATATAAACTCTGTGAGCACAATTCTTCTAAAGCTAAGTACTTTTCAGCTTAACTCATAACACTGAAATCAACTAGACTTAAAAGTGCTGGAATTTGTCAGTATTATGCCTGTTATGTTAGTCAGAAACTGATTAGGATGAAACGCTTTGCAGAAAATTAACATACGGCGCTCAACAGGCAAAATCGATTAGGAGTCTGCCATCTGGCAGAAAAGTTTCTGCCATATGTTTTGACCAACCTAGCAAAACAAAGGATTTTATACTGTCACCACCTCCAGTTCTGTTTTATAAATTACATTCCGTTTTATTATAAGTATGAAAAAGATTAGGGAAGGCTTCATCTAGGACTGCCTGCCTAATTGGAAAACAGGCGCTATATAAAATTTTAAGAGAGGCGTGCAGTGAATAGGGATCGGTTTGAAAACCGTTCGACAGCTGTATGTAACAGGGGTCCAGGAACTGTTATAAATTGTTTATTATGCAGTTCTTTAATTCTTAATAAGTTTTATTCAAACAATTCTTTTACATTCAACATTTATAGTTTATCCTTGATAATAACCAGTGGAGAAACTGGAACCCAAGATGAGGAAGGGAAGAGAGAAGGTCGGCAAAATTCTTGTGTAATATTAAAAACTAGAAATATCAAAAATGTATTCAATAGGAGTTTTTTGTAAAAAAAATAGTTTCATAAAGAATATTTTTAAAAAATTAGTTGGTGGCTGTGTGTGCGCGTGTGTATATAGGTTGCCTGTGGAAAAACAGCATATCAAGTTCAAATGAAATTTAGGAATGTTAATCTCTTTTGCAGCTGCTATTTTTGTTTTATAGTATTGTTACAGCTGTTTTTAATTTCTTTTAAGAAATACTAAACCTTTAGGAGTATTCCCAAGCGAAACACCACAGCACAGATAATTGGTTTCATTGCAATTCAGATTATGAACATCATTTTTCAGTTGTTACTTTCAAACTTTGTACATGGCTAAATCTGTAAGCCATTTTCTTCATTTCTGCTACTATTGAAAATGTAGGAAAGGTTAGCAAAAAGCCCAGGGAAAATTTTACGGAGTCTTGGTCTATGCCTAATGAGCTGATGTGATGTTTGGAAATATTTATGGATCAATATCCCATGCTGATGATGTATGCAGAAACACGTTGCAAAAGCATTGCTGGTTGTGACACACATAACACATTAGACTGTCATGGGACATTTTAAATTTACACCTTGGGTCAGCAGCTGTGCTTCTTCACCCCCTAGGTTTTACTTAAAGGGAGGGCAGACAGTGTAAAATAGGATTTGCATTTTCCTTAAAGTGTAAACTTCAGTATCCGGCTATGACTCTGAAGTTTACACATATACATGCCTTCTAACGTGTGTGTGTGATAAAGCAGACCTTGCTTTCATGATGGTGTTTAGCCACAGTTTTGTACCCCCAGAAAAACCATGACTGATGTGCTCTAATCTACATCATAGAATGATCTTGCATGCTACCAAATAAAGATGAGGTGAAATTATTCAGATTTCAAATCCTGCAAAGAATGTGTCTGTCTTGACCACATACACACCAGGAAGCAGAAATAGGGGTTTATTTTGGGAATCTACAGGAATCCATACCCCTGCTGAAGGGATTTATTTATTTATTATTTATTATTTCAATTTATATCCCGCCTTGCCAGACAAACTGGCTCAAGGCAGCGTAGAGACGTTAAAATGCAATAAAGCAATAAATACAATAAAATTCACATGAACATCATAAGGTGCTAATAAGAACAATACAGGTGATGGCGGCCTTCAATATACAATCCAATGGTGGGAGGCAGTATCCAGCAGTGTATCATAAGGGCCGTGACATGTTCCGGTAACATGTTCATCAGTGGCAGCTCCTAATCAAAAGTCTGGTGGAAGAGCTCCATTTTATACGCCCTGCGGAACTGTAAAAGGTCCCGCAGGGTCCTGATGTCCTCCAGGAGCTCATTCCACCAGTGTGCAGCCGCCACTGAAAAGGCCCTGGCTCTAGTAATGGCCAACCTGGCATCTTTTGGGCCAGGGAGAGTCAGGCGATTTTGCAACCCTGACCTCAGTGTTCTCTGGGGCACATATGGAGAAAGGCGGTCCCTCAGGTAGACAGGCCCCCAGCCATATAGGGCTTTAAAGGTCAAAACCAGCACCTTGAAACAAATCCAGTAAGCTATTGGCAGCCAGTGCAATGTCTTCAGCACAGGCTGGATGTAGTCTCGTATAGAGAGACCCATCAGCAGCCTGGCTGTCACATTTTGCACTAGCTGCAGCTTCTGGATTTGAGTCAAGGGTAGCCCCATGTAGAGAGCGTTGCAGTAGTCTATTCTTGAGGTGACCATAGCATGGATCACTGTTGCCAGGTCATTGCGTTCAAGGAATGGAACCAACTGCCTAATCAGCCATAGATGGTAAAAGGCTGCCTTGGCAGTGGCTGCTACCTGGGCCTCCATTGTTAAGGCAGCGTCCAGGAGCACTACCAAGCTCTTAACCATCGGAAAAGAAAGACTGAAAGATATGTCCTGATCACTTGTCTTACATCCCTGAGGCATTTCTTTTTCCAAGAAAAGGGAAGTCCTTATGCCCAAACAGTCAGCCCCAATATTCACCTTTCATTGGGCTGCCCAGAAACCAAGGGAAATTTTTACTAGTTCATACCAGTTCATGGTTCAGAAAAAAGAGGGAACTTATAGATGGGGGGGGGTTCTGCTGCAGTGTGAAAAGCAACTTCGTTTTTGCCACAGTAATCACCTATAGATTAGATGAATATAAAAGATCTGTGTGGAGTAGAAAGCAGTTCAGCAGTTTCAATTGGTTTGGATAACACAGCTGTTGTTTATTGACTGGGGTTCGTTATCATTATCATATCACCCCAATTTTAAAAGATCTGCATTGGTTACTAGTTTGATTCCGCACCTAATAAATGTGACCAATAAAAGCCCTCTACTCTCTTGAGTCCAGAGCTCTCAAAGGACTACCTCTGGACAATTTAGTCACTGAAGGAGTCATCATAGATACTTCTGGGTATCTGTCCTTTAAGCCCAGTTAGGGAGGTTGACACAAGACAGTATGTTCTCTTCTGTTGCCCTTATCTCTGGAATGCCCTCCCATTGGAAGTCCATACATCCCACTCCTTAGCTTTTTTGGGGTTTTGTGGCAGCTAAAAATACTTGAATTTGGTCAAGGATTTTGGCTGTTTTGTTTCTCCTTTGTGCCTCCCCCCATGCTGGGTGCTTTGTGCTGATGAAGGAAAACATGGGTCCCATGGGACCTCCATGCATTGGCATAATTCCCAGATCAAGACTCCACATTTTCTGCTCAATGCTCATGGCAAAGGGGATGGACGTACATCTGCTCTGTCACCATGCCAAGATGATTGGCAGCCCAGTAAGAGAGCAAGTAAAGAGCAAATAAAGCATTTTCTTAGTGCCTACCTCAAATGGAACCTCAAGGTTCATCTAACAAATAGGTTTCTAAAAACACAGAAAACAAATCGTAGCATCTCTAGTGACAAGTGATCTCTAACAAAAAAAGAGGGTTAGAACAAAGTTTGAGTCCAACGTGCTGATTTTATGTAAGCTGCCCTGAGCCAGCCTTGGCTGGGAGGGCGGGGTAGAAATTTCATCATCATCATCATCATCATCATCATCATCATCATCATCATCATCATCATCATCATCATCATCATCATCATCATCACCATGTTTCCGTGGATATATATATGGCATTCCTATGGAACATTCTGCTTTGATTAAGAAAATCCTCAACCACTAGATTAATCTCTTGTTATCAGCAGTGTTCAGCGTGGCTATTTTAACAGAAAACACTATGCGCGATTTCTCACTAGAGCTGCCTTGCAGCACAGCACCGTTTGCCTCGACACAAACATGTCAATTTCACACCCGAAGCTCCGGGGCTGCATTTTGACTCGGGGCTTTGCCTGATTTCCTCCACAGTTTCGTTATCCTGGTTTTTGAGGATCATGAAACTGCGGAGGAAATCTGGCGAAGCCCCGAGTCAAATGCAGCCCTGCAACCTCGGGTGTGAAATTGACATGTCTGTGTTGGGGCAAACGGCACTGTGCTGCGAGGCAGCTCTAGTGAGAAATCGCCCTATCTTTTTCATGTTTTCTGAGCAGCATTGGCCCATGAATGACACAGTTCACCACAAGCACAATAGTGACTATCTCTGTGCAATGTCAGAGCTACCTTTGTTGGAGGCTCCCATGAGGTGGCAGAAGAGACAAAGGGTCTGCTGCCTCACCATGCAAGGGCATGGTGCTGCTGAGTGGTTAGCAGTGCCTCATGCAGCCACAGACCATGATAAACTGAATGCTCCTGGCCACTAATCTTATCAGACATTGTCTGCCCAGTGCTTAGGTAGCAGCCCTCCTGCATCTTGCCAGTGGCTCATAAGAGGTTTCAATCATAAAATTGGGTCTCCATTCTTTTTAATAGCTGTTCAGTGGCAATACTCAGGGAATTGCCTCATAAGCCTCTGCTGTTCCTAGGTTTGTATATAATGCAAAAGTAAAACCTACCTCAGCTAGATGTTCATTCCATTTTGAAACCATTCTCCTCTTGTTGGACCATACCACTTCAGATGGCAGGTCATATTTGAATATTTCCTGAGAGAGGGAGGGAGGAAGAACAACAAAAAAGCACCTTTCCCTGAACAAAAGCAAAATAGGCACCACCATAGCATGTCATACACTAGAATCCTTCTTGACAGGCTTGTTTTCTATGTGCTGGAGGGGGGGAGAGATGTAGGGAAGGCATACAGACTGAATTAGAAAGAACTCTACAACCTGATTCTTCTGGGAACTTGGCTCTAATTCTATAACGATACTGCCCTTTTCTCTCTCAAGCCTTTGCAATGCTTTTTTGTAGAGGATCTTGTTAGTCCTGAAAGGTCTCCTGGTCTCACTTTGTAATAACTCCCTCTATTCTACCCACCCTTCTCACACTCACACACACACTTCTACCCATTCAATGGCTTCATCAGTCTGATGAAATGGGCTCTGGCTCATGAAAGCTTATGTCACAATAACTTTGTTAATCTTCCAGGTACCTCAAAACTTGTGTTATTTTAGAGGAAATGGTGCTTCTCAGGGAATGCCAAAAGCTGGAAGTTCTGGCATAGCTTAATGACTTGCAGAACAATTACCATCCTCTGTGGTGTTGGTGTAATTTACTTGACTCTTGCTGACCTCACAGTTTTCTGTTCTTGTCATTGGAAAAATTTGGTTTTTGGCTTGCATGAACCAAAATGTCATTTCCTAAGAATCCATTATTCTGTTTATAGTTTAACACCTAGTGAAATGGAACAGAATGAATCAGATGGGGCAGAATGTTGTTTTGAAGTCATTTAATAAAACATAAGTGAGATGATATTCTTCTGCATCTGGAATTGTGCACACTGACCATTTTTATTCACTGAAGTGCATAATAAGCTGAAACCATGAATCACACTTTGATAGCTGAACATGTGAGGTTATGTTGGCATAATGTGTGAAGCGTGCTCTAGCGTTAGTTCGCTCCAGTGGTCTGTTTCTTGAGTCAACTAATGGGGTGTGCCCCAAATTATTTAAATTTATATGACTAGGAATGATTTGTTCATCGGCATGTGAGTCACTTACCCTTAAAACAGAGAGACATCTTCCTTTAGATAATTGTTTCCTATGGAGAACATTGGCCTCATTTAAAATATAGTATATAAAATAACTGATGTGTACAAACAATCACACACACAGCAGAAAAGTGAAAACAGTCTGATATGAAAATAAACACAAAGAAAGGAAATCCAGTGTATAATAAGATGGGGTTTTGACTGGATGAAATTAAGCCAGCTTTCAGACTAAAGCTGCAGTATTAAAGAGACTTGATTCAGTGGGCAACTACACATTACGGTTTGGGTGTTGGTTTTTTTGGAGACTAGTCAAGTGAAGCAGTGGGAGTGGAGAAAGAATAAAGAAACCTGTAACGAATTATAAATACCACTGCAATCAGACCAGCCTACACATTACATTTATTCAGTTGCTTACACTGGTTTTCCCATTTTCCCCACAGCCACAAAATGTAAACTAATGGCCCATTCTGCATCTAGCATTCGTTCCATTGTTTTACCAAACCCACACTGGAACAGAAAAAGATGTGGCTCAAAACCATATTCAAATACCCTGGGTCAGTGGTGGGCAAACTCATTAGTCAAGAGAGCCAAATATCAACAGTACAATGATTGAAATTTATTTTGAGAGCCAAATTTTTTAAACACAAATATCGTAGGTAGGTACATTGTTATTAACTTAATTAGGGTACTCCTAAACTGGCCTTTGCAAAAAATGTCCTCAATCTGATTGAGGTATGTTCGCTGAGGTCAACCCTTCCAACTCTCTCATCCACACTCGTCTTGTATACTTGTTTCGTCTCCTTTCGTTCATCCTCTCTATGTGTCCAAAGTATCCATAAAATTAAATCATGACAATGACTGACAAACACTAATATGAACAATGGCCTTGCATTTCCTTGGAAAGTTTGGGTAAGTCAGGTTTGTATGTTGTTGTTTTTAATTTTAGGCACGATTCCAGGTTCTCATCAATAAGTCGATTTCTCAATTTACTCTTGATAAGGTTCATGCTTGAAAATGTTTATTCGCATAAATATGTACACCCGAATAGGGAAAGCAGAGCAAACGCTAGTTTTTTCAGTTGATTATATGAGTCAGGAATACTATTCCAGGTGTTAAAAATCAACATATCTTCCTTCTCCAGGTCTTTCAAAGCAGACCACTTGTGCTGTGAACTAAGTTCACATTTGTTTTTCTCCAATATTTCTAGATCAGCACAAAGATGTTCAAATTTTGAGCTCCACATTTCTTTGTGTTTTAAATCCAGCAATTACATTTCAAAGTTGCCAATGTCAATATTAAAGGGAGAAAAAATTAATTCTGTTACAGTAGCATTAAGAGGTTTTTTAACAAAGACTAACATCGCTTTGCTGTTTCTGAATTCCTGAAACCTGTTGAGAAAAGCTTTCCTCATATTTAAAAGTGTTGTTTTGAAATAGCAAATGTCAATATCAGAATTA
>NW_015169197.1:48786-48892 GCF_001447785.1 Gekko japonicus
CGCGATTTGCGAACGCTACTAGCACTAACCACTGTACAATGAGACTGCTGACTGACTGGCATACACTAGAGAGCATCAATATGTATGGCCTCGCTGGACCAGATTC
>NW_015169197.1:49116-50341 GCF_001447785.1 Gekko japonicus
CAACAGCATTTCATATTAAGAGGTTCAGTGTCCCTGAATGCAAGCTTGATTAAGTTCACTATATATTTCATCTCTATGGGTCCCCCCCTAAACTTCCCACCCACATCTTGTGGCAGTAGCTTTCACAAGTTAATTGGAGGGGGGCAGTTTTCAGAGGACCGCAACAGTCATCCTTCCTACCCAGCTCAGCTGTTTCAAAACAAAAAGTGGCCACTCAAAGTTCCCTCTAAGCTGAGTTAGTGTGGGCTAGCTCACAGTTTTTTAGCCTCCGGCTCACTCATTTTTGTCTTCGCTCAGGAAGGATGGCTCCAGAGCAAACTCATTTATGCAGTAGTAGCCAAATCGCTCGCTCACAGCTTTCATGCCAGGAGCTCACAAAGTAGAATATTTGCTCACAAGGCTCCACAGCTTGGAGGGAGCACTGAAACACCACAATGGGCAAGTAGTCTTGCAGAGTCGCACAGGACACCTCCAAGTAAATATGGGTGGGTTGTTTTAAAGGGGCATCCATCCACACTAAATCTTTGGAAGTAAGAATCGATGCTCCGGCTGTGATATCTCTCAGGCACAATCCCCCCAGAAGCCTGTACCTTGAAGAGCGCCGCGTCCTCTGTTTGCTGGCGTGCTTCCAAAGGATGTGGAAGATGCTCTTCTCCTCGTTCTCCCACACCAGGCCCGGGTACTTGTTGCTGTCTGCTCGATCAGCCACTGCCAAGTTTCCCATTGCTGCTGCTGCTGCCGCCCTCCAGGCTCATGCCACACGCCCAGCCGTTGCCACCCCTGCACGCACCCCCAAACATGCCGCATGACCCACTTCACACAAACGCACTACTTGCTTGCCGGCAGTGCAACCCGAGAGCGCGGGACTGTCAGACCAGAGGCGGTGCATGCGTACTGGCCGCAACAAGGCAGAAAAAATCCCACGCTCTTCAAAAGCCACTTCCAGGCTCCCCAGCTGCACTCGGCTACGGGTGCCCCCTTCTTGCCCAATCTCATGCAGGCTCCGCGCCAGGTGCTCTTTTTCGATCCCCGCAGCCCTGACTGTCATCCCTGCTTGCTTCTGGGTGGTGGTGGTGGAGTCACTCGCTGCTGCAAATAAATGGGAGTTTTTGAGCAGCGGAGGGAAGGCCACCTGAAGCAAAAACTGGGCTGCGAGTACTGGCAATCTTTCAAGCACCTGCTGTAGGGATGCCATCCTCCAGGTGGGACTTGGGGATCCCCCAGA
>NW_015169197.1:50425-72070 GCF_001447785.1 Gekko japonicus
TCCAAAACCTCCCCCCCCCCCCCCCCGCCGCTACACAAATCCCAGGTTTGGTGTGCCGGGCTATGCCACGTTCTTTTAAAAATAAAAATTAATTTCCTTTCCAGAGGGTTAATTCCCTCCCTTCTCCCACTACGAGCAATTTTGGGAGGAGAGAGAGAGAGAGAGAACAGGGAGAAGGAAGGAAGGACGGAAGGAGGGGAGGAGAGAGAGAGAATTTGCAATGGTAAAGGAAGTGAGGCTTTTCTTTTCTTTAAAAGCACCCCTCCGTAAAACATATCTGTGAGATCAATAACAGCGGGTGTAGAGCAAAGTGCTTGGAACACCAGAGGGGGGAGCCGTCAGCACCGTCGGCGGAGGAGAAACAATCGGGCGACTATGAATGCCGCACCGTCACAGCCAACTGGAGCCATGAGCCAACCGAGGCCCTTCACCGGAGGTGGGTAGTGCAAAAAAAGTCGATGCAAAACAATGGGAGGGGGGAAACCCTGCTAGCGACATCAGTTCAAGGCTGCAGGGCCCACCAGTGCAGAATGGTGCCCACGTGAGAGCCTCACGTGCCAGGCAGACTCCCACGGGTCTATGTCGCCATGTGCCATGGGCCAGGAGTGCGGGGAAGGGAGGCCGTCAGTGCCCTCGGGAGGCAGGAAGCGGTGAGGGGAGGAGGCCGCTTGTTTGCCAAAAAGCTCCGATCCGTTTTGGCTCGTCTGGCATCTCGCGAGCACGAGAGAGAGGGAGAGAGTGCATGTGTGCACGCGCGGGGGGGCGAGAAGGCGGAGAGGTGGCACCACGCCGGCTGGGGCCCATCTGGGTTGGAGTCTGGGTCACTGCAGCAGGTAGGGCCCACCTCTGCTGACTCCGGGACTGGCTCACTTCCCCGCACTTTGTATCCCACGGCCCACCTACAATGGAAGAGCCACACTCAAGGGGCCAAAGAGCCGCATGTGGCTCGCAAGACGCAGTTTGCCGACCACCACCCTGGGTCAACGCCATACTGACTGCCGAGTCACCCCTGAATGGCCATAAAACAGCCATAACTCTATGCAGACAGTACCATAAAACTGAGATATCAAAGGAAATGAAACCAGCATGCAGTGTGGAAGCTACCATAAAATCAGACAATCAAAGAAAGTGAAAGTGGAATGCATGAAAGTGGCATGCATTGTAGAGGAGAATTTCTGTTCCATCCTGGGTTTGGTAAAACAGCAGAGCAAACGCTAGATGTAGAATGGGCCCCTAATTGCCTCAGCTTGCACACTGAGAAAATCCGGACTGGCAGACAAATGCAGAAAGGACCAATGTAAAACCAGTGTGATCAAGGAACATGTAGTTGACCCTTCCACTGGCACTTCAACACTTTTGCCTTGGCTTGTCAGTAGATCGGTAGTCTGATCCCTCTGTTGCTAACCCAAGCCATCAGGCAGCTCTGACTGGTCTCTTTTGTTTCCATGGCCACCATTAAAAACAAAAACTAGTTAGTGGTGTGCAACCAGCTCAGCATTGGACTTTCACAGGTGTCAAGCACGCAGTGAAGGGGGGTGGGAAACGGGACACAGATGACTGGGGAATGAGAGACAGATGTTGCTGTCTGATCGTGCATTTTAAATCTGGAAGGGAACAGCAATGGCACCAGATCAAACTGCATATCTGACTGCACCCAATGAGTACAGTGTAGTGTTAAGAATATTGGACTAAGGTCCAAACTAAGATATTACATCTGACATGGGTTAGGGGAACTATGCCAAAAAAGATGTTGGGGAATCAAAGTTCCTAATTGCACCCTGACATAGATAGGCCAGGCTAGCCTGATCACATCAGATCTCAGAAGCTAAGAAGAGCTGTCCCTGGTTAGTATTTGGATGGTTTATTTTATTTATTTATTTATGTTTACATTTATATCCCGCCCTATCCTGAAGGCTCAGGGCGGCTAACAGGGGCACCAAGTGCCAGATAAAACAATATCATATAGTTTAAAACAAGAACATATAATTAAAAGAATCACATATAGTTTAAAACCATAAATTACAATCAGATATAGCAATATACAGCAAACTTCAGCAAGATCTTAACCTCACCTAGCTACCGACAGTCTCATACTCAAAGCCTTTTCCAGTGCCATGATCCACCCCTAGGGGGCGAGACAATCAGATGTTAGATTCGCTAGGGCATAGGGGTGCAGATGGAATGATGACGGCGGCAGCTCCTATCCAAAGGCCTGGCGGAAGAGCTCCGTCTTGCAGGCCCTGCGGAACTGAGAAAGGTCCCACAGGGCCCGGATCTCCTCCGGGAGCTCTTTCCACCAGGTAGGAGCCGCCACCGAAAATGCCCTAGCCCTAGTCACAGCAAACTTAGCTTCTTTCCGGTCTGGAATTTCCAGGAGATGCCTCCCTCCCGACCGAAGTGCCCTTGGGGGAACATATGGAGAAAGGCGGTCCCTCAGGTAGGCTGGACCCTGGCCATTTAGGGCTTTAAAGGTCAAAACCAGCACTTTGAAGCGAATCCGGAACGCTATCGGCAGCCAGTGCAGCGCTTTCAGCACAGGCTGAATATGGTCCCTCCTTGAGAGACCCATCAACAGCCTGGCCGCAGCATTCTGCACTAGCTGCAGCTTCCAAATTTGCGACAAAGGCAGCCCCATGTAGAGAGCGTTGCAGTAGTCAAGCCTCGAAGTGACCGTCGCATGGATCACTGTGGCCAGGTCCTCTCGGCTGAGGTAGGGGACCAACTGCCGAGCCAGCCGAAGATGGTAGAAGGCCGCCCTGGCAGTGGTTGCTACCTGGGCCTCCATCGTTAAAGAGGAGTCCAGGCGCACCCCCAAGCTCCTAACCTCCGACGCTGGCACCAAAGGCACCCCATCGAAGGTCGGGAGAGGGAGCCCCAAACCCCCACCGATCCGACTCAGGCCCAGGACCTCCGTCTTTGCCGGGTTTAGTTTCAACCGGCTCAGCCTGAGCCAACCAGCCACAGCTTGTAGTGCCCTATGCAGGTCATCGGGACTAGAGTCCGACCGGCCGCCTAGCATCAGATAGAGCTGGGTGTCATCAGCATATTGATGACAACCCAGCCCACACCTCCGGGCAATCTGGGCAAGGGGGCGCATGTAGATGTTAAACAACATCGAGGACAACACGGCCCCCTGGGGCACCCCACACTCGAGGGGGTGCCTCTGGGACCGCTGATCCCCTATCGCCACCCTTTGTTCCCAGACCTTGGAGAAAAGAGGCAAACCATTGCAAGGCTAGCCCCTGGATCCCCACGTCGGCGAGGCGGTGGGTCAGCAACTGGTGGTCGACCGTATCGAATGCGGCCGAAAGATCTAACAGCACCAGAGCCGCCACACCACCCCAATCCAGATGCCTGTGGAGATCGTCAGTCAAGGCGACCGGCACAGTCTCCGTCCTATGACCAGGGCGAAAGCCAGACTGGTAGGGATCGAGGATTGCAAAGCAGAGGCAGGTGATGGCAAACCACCTCTGAACATCTCTTGCCTTGAAAACCCCACAGAGTCGCCATATGTCAGCTGTGACTTTACAGCAAAATTAATTGTACCAGACTGCAGTGCAGCACAAAAGGGAGGAGAGGCTTCCTCCCCACACCATGGCTTAACCCTGCCCAGGCTGTTTCAGGTCAAGAAAAAAGTGGAGAGAAAGGCTGAAGGGGCCTCTTCTCCCTGTGCCATAGTCCCAAGCTGAATTGGGCCCTGGTGTGCTTTGAAACATTGGTTATCTGATGTCAAAGTTGGCTGTGTGAACGTCAGAGATAGGCTGCGGGAATTCTGACTCAACTCATGCCAGATGTAAAGTCTATTGTGGGCTGAATATTGGGGCAACCCAGGTTCACATGAAGCTCATTGGGTGACTGAAGCTCATTGGGTGATTGACATGCCATGAAGCTCATTGGGTGACTGAGTCAATCACCTTCTCTTTCAGTCTAATATGGAAGGGGAAAGGGGCATGTACACTGTCAAACTCTTCTGAGAAAGGATGGGATAAAAACACAAGAGGTAGATTTATATTCAACAGCCTGCTGGACTTTTATGAATGCTTTGATAACACCATTTCCCCTTATTTGCAGTGCAAATTGGTCCAAAACAAACCCATATTAAGGACAACTGTTGTTCATTGTGGAGCACAAGTACCGCTTGCACATGGAAACACCCTTAAAATAGCCAGTGTAGATAAAATTGATGGAAAATAATTTAGTAGTATACAAAGCACAATGTTTCATAGAGCAGAAAAGAATAACAGTACACGGTCAAATGATCATATAAGATATTTATATCCGATACAGTATTTGAGTATTTAATACAGTGTGCCATATCAGTTGCAAAGTGCAGAACTTTTCTGTGTGTCTCCCTTAAAACACACATGAACAGTAACCACAGAAAGGTCTCTCTCTCTCTCTCTCTCTCTCTCACACACACACACACACACACACACACACACACATTTTAAAGGAAAACATGAAAAAAGGAATTGTCTTCTTTTCCTATGGCATGGTGCTAGAGTTCAGAAATACATTTAAAAATGCACAGCCTACAGTATCCTATGTTTGATGCAGCTTGCAATAATCCTTAATATGAATTGCTTCCATATACCTCATTGTAGAGGAAATTCTAGGGATGTACTTCATAGGTCTTTTTAGGAGGCAGCTACACATAACAATGCAAAGATGATATTCCGAATACATGTTTGCCTTCAAAAGCTACGGGTAGATAGAGACAGTGGAGATGACAACATTTACCTCTCCCACAGCTGCTGATGGGGGTCCAAGCATAGGGCAGGGAAATGAGTGTGCTCTACTATGGTTCAGAGACACGGGTGGAGCAGACTGGACTGCAACACCATTAGTATGAAAATAAACTATTTTTGTTCTTTCATGACTCATAAGGTTGTATGTACGGGATGGGATCATATACAAATGTTAGTGAGTGAGAGGATAAGGCTGTGTTACAGGCCCAGAGAAATATTTCTTGAGCCTTGTCTGCTGATTTTGCTCTGCAAATGACCCACTAGACTTTTTTAAAAAAAACTGATTGTACTCCAGCCAGTTGCAAGACTGGAAGAAGCCACACTGCAGGATAAAAAGCCAGTGAAAGTGTTGGAGGGAGACAAATGCTTAAGACTGAAGGTCTGTTGCTCAGACTAACAGTGTAATCTTAAACAGAATTATACAGCATGAGTCTTGTGGAAAATTGAACCCAAAATCAAAGTCTGTTTTATCCTATGAAATCTAAAATATAAATATGGGTGTTTTTGTGAGGGTATGATTCAAGGGTTATTAGACTTGTCAGATGTTTATTAGACTTGTGCATGATAGTTTATTTCATTTCTTTCATTTTTGTTATTGATTCCAAAAGAGATGGTTTGGTTATTGGGTTGTTTTGTGTTGGTTTGTTTTCATAGTTCCGTTTTGCTACTTTTCCCCATTGATTTCAATGGAAGGACCACCTCCCCTTTTTCTCAAGTATGTTCTTTCATGGTTTTCCATCCAAATTGGCCAAAAACTCAGAGAGAGTGAAGTAATCTCCTGAACACCACACTGACAAATTTCAAACAGATAAAATAAAGAGCTTCCTTTTTGGAAGCAATGGAAAGCAGCACTGTTTAACTTAAAAAGCCTATGGAAGAATTAATAGCAAAGATTCTAAACAGCTAATACAGGCAGCACTGGAGGCCCTTAGCTTGGAGAACAGTAGCACAAGGAAGAGCCAGACTGAGAAAGAAAGCACTTTCAGGGGCACAAGGAGTGTAAGGCAACAGCAGGGAGCATAATGAGATTACTTGGACAGGGGATAAACTTTGGAGAGCAGCAAGAAATCAAGGGACTGAAGGGACTGCACAGTCCCACCCATATCCTTCAGAACTGGAATGCCTCATAAATTTATGTAATCCTAATGGCTAAAGCTTGCAGTCAATCAAGAAACCAAAGAGCCTCTTCACCCTAAGGAACACTATCCTTTCTGTGCCCTTATTAGAAAAGTGTACATGGGCTGCGGTCACACGGAACAGAAGCCACACAAGTGAGATGGAAAACAGGCGGAGTTTCTGGGCGCGATCTCACCAGCACATCTGGGAAGCGTAGCACTCCCGTGGCACAACCGAGGCTTCCAGCTGAAACTGCGTGGCAAAAAACGCGCGCCGGCTTGTCCTGTGATCAGCACCTCTCCCTTGCCATGGAACCTCCACGGTACCTCCACAGGACCTCCACGGGAGGTCTGATCGAGTAACTGCACAGTAGTTTGCCCCAGGGAAAACAGCCACGCTTCTCCCCCGCAGTTTCCTGCCCGTGTGACCGGGGCCTCTGTCTTGCAAACAGAGTTGGAGCAGGAGTCCATGGGGGTGGGAATGGGAGATGGCTGTCAGCAATGGTGTGAGAAGTGACATCATGCCATTGCCATTTTTTTTAAAAAAAATCTTCTGGTCGGCTGCTGGAGTGTCAGCAGGCAAAGACAACCAGGGGGAGGCAGATCTTCCACCCCCAGCAGGCACATGGTAACCTTGCTTGTAAAAATGAAACTGATACAGGCAGGGCTCTTTTTATAGAAAAAGCCCAACAGGAACTCATTAGCATAATAAGCCACACCCAACAGCAGAAACTCATTAGCATATTAGGCCACACCCCTGACAGCACAGCTCATTAGCACATTAGGCCACACCCCATGTTACCAGGTGTGGTTATCCAGCCACACCCACCTTTTGCTTGTTATTCTGTTTACCTTGTTTGTTGTCAAAACCCAGGGCTTTTTTGTAGCAGGAACTCCTTTGCATTTTAGGCCATACACCCCTAATGTAGCCAATCCTAATGAGTTTCTGCTGTTGGGTGTGGCCTATTATGCTAATGAGTTCCTGCTGGGCGTGGCCAACTTGGGAGCCAGTCAGAACTCCGTTCCTGTGCGTTCCTACCCAAAAATAGCCCTGGATACAGGTAGAAACTGTGATAATGGAAAGAAATAGAAAAAAATGAAAGAAAAATCATGTCCCCCCCCCCAGGCTGTTTAGATGAGGAATGTGTTCTGTTTCATATTAATTATGAATCACCTCTTTTTCATAATTGTTTTAATTCATAGTGAAAGAAATCCAAAAGTCTAATTTTACTTGCTAATCTGAGCACCACTATATAGTCTATGTAATTTAGGCCAGCTATTGATTGTTAAAACTGTGTTGCCCAGGCACCACCCAACCAGACACGAGACAGCAGTATGGGTTCAACTAGTTCATTTAAATGACTGATCTACATAATTATTCATGAACATATGCTAACATCTTTTAAAGGTGGGCTGTGGTAACAGCCTAATCATGGCTGCCTTCATTGATAGATCCACCCTGGTTCCAGACTTAGCAATGGCTTCTGCCGGCTTTGTTTATTCTCACCTGCACATAATGTGCTGAGGGGTGCCAAGTCCCTTCCCCCGCCGCTGGAATGCTGCTAGGCCCCTACCAGGTTTGGAAATATGTTGCTCAGGCAGCACCAAGGGCCACTCCTTTGCAAGCCTCACCTTGCTGCAAGGCCAGTGATGTCCTGTTCAGGACATGCCCTCCATCACTCCTGATGCCTCAGGATGCTTGCTGATCAACCCTACCTGTTATGAACAACCCACGCTAACTCTACTTAGTTATGGCCTAACTAGTGAAAGACCAGGCCTAAGTAATTTTTTTTAATAGCATCACAAAGCAGGCAAAAAAAAAAAGTCTCCCCACTAGCCAATCTGGGGTAACCTAAAAATTCCTGCTTGGCCATTTAAAATTAACTAGCTAATCCTACAATATCCCATTGGAGGGTGGGTGGGTCAGCAGCACACAACTTCTTGAGAGGGGTACAGCTTCTCTAAATAGCTACTCTGCCACCCCTTCCCCTTGACTGGAATATTTCCAATCCTGAGAATGCTGCCCCATGCCTCATGTGGCAAAAGGGGCCAGGGCAAATGTATGCACAGCTGCTGATGCTGTGAATGCCACATTTGTTAAAAAAAAGGTATGACCGCATACCTGGGAGTAAGCCCTATTGAACAAAATCAACTGTATGACATTCAAACTCTCTGAACTTTCTATTTAGGACTGTGTCTTAAAAAGATCTCTTGAACATGGATCCTCTTCTTTTTTTCTAGATATTTTTATTGTTGTTTATTTAAATACAAGTTGGTTTATAACTGAATATATATTGTTGCAAACTGCTTCCAGCACACAAAGAGGTGGCATACAAATATTTGTAATAAATAAGTGTTGTGTTAAAATGTCTCATGGCTGAAGCTAAATATCCAAACTTCTGGTTGCATGTAGCGAGAAGACGTTTATCTACACTGTGAGACTTTCCTCAAGGCTAGGTCCCACATTACTTTTAGACGACCCATCTGCGATTTAAGATCCATGGAAATGCAATCTAGGGACTGTAATACATGCCTCTGTACCAGATGCTGAGGATTAACAAGGGGTGAGTTTTGCCCTCTTACCCTGCTTGTGAACTTCTCAGAGGCATCTGGTTGGCTACTGACAGTAGAGGGAATGCTGAGTGATATGGACCATTGCTTTGACCCAGCATGGCAAATTGTATGTTCTTATGCCTTTTCCCAAGAGCAGACAGATGACCTCCAGACAGACACACTTTCAGAAGTTCATCCTATACTCAGCAACTCTCAGAGAACAATGTGTCTTGCACTTCTTATGTTTCATGTCCATCTGTGTCTTCTAAAACAGCGTGGCAAGTGACCTTACTGATCCCTCAGCTAAAAATCCTTTCAAAGCAGCAAACAATAAAAAACCACAATATCTTAAATAGGCTTTAAGGTGAACATAATGTCTCCTAAGGATGATTTTGGGCTGTGGCTCAATGCTGAACATATTGAGTATATGAATATGAAATTTCCAAGCATCTCAGTTACACTAACCATAGTGTCTATGGGACACAGATATCTTCTTCTGGGCATGTGAAAAATCCTAAACCAAAGAAGCAGACAACTTTACACACAAATATAGAATTCTGAAACTGCAGCATCTTAATTTTTTCCAGGGCTCACCAATGTTCAGTCCTGGAGGTTAGAGAATGGCCATGTCATGAACTACACTTACTTGAACTGGGGGTAGGGATGCTAATGAATCATGAACACACTGTTTCAGTTTTAAATTCCTAGATTCTGAAATGGGGTTTCCCTGTCATCCCCCCCCCCATACTATATTAATGGAATTTGATAGAATTATTACTATTCAGACTGACAGCCAATATTTTATCAGTTACATGTGAATAATATAAAAATGATGCAAAAAGGACATAAAACAATTGATTCAGGAATCCCATCCCGAACAATTGAAACAGGCTAAATAAAAAGGCTCATAATGACAACATATAAAATTAAAAAGAAGCAAAAGGGCATGATCATGCATCCTTAGCTGAGAACTTCTTTTCTAAATCCCTCCCCCCACCAGTTTCATGCTGTTGGAGTGTAGATTGTTTTTTATTATAAATTTTAAGATTTGGTAATCACAGCCTGTTGCCACCCATTTAGGATTTAGAGTGAGGACTTCCTAGTCAAATGGTGCATCTTCGTGTGAGATTAGGTTTAAAGCACTGGAAATACCTTATTCTAGATAAGTCTCACTGAAATCACTGGATCTGTCTCAGAACACATTAAGCTCTTTCAGGGTTGCAGCCCAAAACTGTAAAGGAAACTACACTAAAATGTTTGCACATTTCAAAGAAATGATGTGACAAGTGGTAGCGTTCTGAGGAAAGTGACAGCTGATCAGAGCCTGGAGTTTCTAAATTCTGTTGACAGGACAAAGAAATGAGGGGAAAGATGGTACGTGCCTTGATTTAACATAATCCTTGGTGCAGGCAGTGTATGAGCATATTGTGGGATGTGGTTCTCTCAGAGGGTTAAGTGCTTTAAATGGATGTGAAATTTGAGCACACTCCTAAAGTGGGAAATCTCTGGAGGGAACTTCATGCATTTTTTATTTCTCAAGTAAAATAAAAAAAACTCTGAAGTTTGATTCAATATACAGATGTTTTCCTCTTTGATGTTTGAAAAGCTCTGGGAAAACACATCTAACAGCTCTCAGCTGTATTTGTTTAGCTCAGGTAGCTGGAGATTTACGACAACATGCAGTTGAGAGAACAACTGCATTGCGATCGTAATTGTTCTGCAAGAGACTGAGCAGTAATTTCAAGCCAAGTAAAGCTTCAAAGTGGAAATTTATCTGTGGCAAACGTATCTTAGCTTCTATATTGATAATTGAGAGTACTGATGACTCCCCCTAATAGATTCCAAATTTGTTGAGATTACATAGTAGTCAAAAGAATGCCCCAAAGGTGTGGAGGAATATTATGTTCAATGCTTTTGTGTTTTGGGGAAGGAAAAGGACATTGTAGTGAAGGTGTTGTCAAGTCCACACATTAAAAAAAAATACAAGCAAGGATGTATTTCTTTTAAAATGATGTTATATTTTTTTAAAAAAATCTCTCCTAGGCAGTTGTAATTTGGCTGGGTGTTATGCTTAATCCACCTTTTCTGGGACCACTGCCTCTAGCAGTGAATAAAGATTGATAACCCAATCAGGGGCAAAGCTCAGAATGAAGGAGCATGACTCAGAAACTAAGATAACACATTGCTGTGTCTTTATAGAAAGAGCTTCTGAAAAAAAGTGTTTTGATTGTATTCTTTTTATGTAAACTCTCAAGCACTGATTGATGGTGGTGGATGGGGGCGGGGGCAGGGATGAGAAGACACTATAAATAAAATGATTAAGCACAGTAGTTGGAAATGGTATATGAATAAATATATGCACGTAAAATCATAGCACTGTTGTAACATGTATATATTTAGATAAACAAGATTACATAATTAGATATAACTGTATTGATCAAAACATGGTGTTATACCATTTAGCATAATTATTCTGGATGATATTGGGCAACCATCAACATTTTACATAGTCACACAGAATGTTCATACAAGAAATTGTAAATCTTGAGCTTCCATAGAGTTTTGTAGAGGTCAAAAGTCAAGGAAGTGGCCCAGCACAGGATGGGCAACAGTGTTTCTTCTTTAGCTGTGTCTCATCTTTAACAGTTAATGTGGGTTTAAAAGTTATATGATAGTTTTATGGTGTCTGTAAAGAAGGGACAGCAAGATCTCTTTTTAGGAGAACCTAAAACAATACTGCATGTGAAAATTTGCTGAGCCACATCACATAATGTATAGATCACAAAGCCTATATATAAAACAAGGGTTCTGTCAGTGGGAGCCCTGCTTGTCTTCCAGTGGAAGAACAGAGTCCTGTGTCTTTACTCCCCTCATATAAATTGAATAAATGTCACTCCTGTTGAAGAGAAATGAAGAGTAATTGATTTTTCACTATATCTGAGTTCACTGTAAGTGGGTTTCAATGTACGTGGAGTTGTTTCTTGCTACCAGGCCCATACTTTTTCCAAAACAGACAGATTCTCTTAATAACAGGTCCCTAACCCAAGCACATGAAAACAATTAAATAGTAATTACACAACTAATTAGAAAGCCTATAAAGATGCAGGCCTGCATCTAAACAACATCATTAACTAGGGACCATAACCAACATAATTACTTTGTTGCTGCTTAGCTGATTTGGGCTATTTCAGTTTCAGAAGGAGCTTAAAAGACGAACAGGAAATGACAAAAACAAACACATTTTATCAGCAAAGATGAAATCATAAGGTGCGTGGGCACTCAGTCAAAGAAAAGGGTGGATTTTCCATCAGAAGCAGTGGTCATGGATTAATATGCAACAGAGATGCCCAGTTTTTAAACTGTTTCACTTCTTAAGGAATTTCTTTTCTTTCCCACAGAGATTGCCTGTCTTTCTTCCAATCTATTTTGCTTTTTCCTCTTTATTAAGGGATGGTGCAAGCATGGGAAATGGAGAAAAGCGTTGTGTGGTACAGAGCATGGAATTCAACTCAGGATCTAGTACCTGGCACCAAGAATCTAGTTAGATGATACATTGAAAGCGTGTCCCATTTACCCACCTGTGGCAGGAAATTACCAACCCACCACCCCAATATCCC
Organism: Gekko japonicus; assembly: GCF_001447785.1. Taxonomy (NCBI): domain Eukaryota; kingdom Metazoa; phylum Chordata; class Lepidosauria; order Squamata; family Gekkonidae; genus Gekko; species Gekko japonicus. The sequence goes on from NW_015169197.1 coordinate 62,459, forward strand.
ACCTGTGAGAAATTGAGGCGTGGGGAAAAAATCGCTTCCACATAGTGATGCTCTAGGGGATTGAATAAACATATGGAGCAGAGGTCCATCAGTAGCTATTAGCCTCAAGGTCTAGATGGAACACTATGTCTGGGGCAGTGATGCTCTGTATTCTTAGTGCTTTGGGGGCCCAGTGGGAGAGCTTCTGGAGTTCTGGCCCTGCTGGTGGACCTCCTGATGGCACCTGGATTTTGGCCATTGTATAACACAGAGTGTTGGACTGGATGGGCCATTGGCCTGATCCCAACATGGCTTCTGTTATGTTCTAATGAATTTCCTCTACTCTATGGTAACCTGTCAACTATGGTTGGGAACCTTATTTAGAATATCTATGAGAGGACCTCCAGCATGTTTTGTATTAATAAATACTATGGGGCAGAGGGCTGATTTGGACCAGGATTGTGGCACATTCCCCACACAAACATGAGCCAGTTTGGTGTAGTGGCTAAGTGCGCAGACTCTAAACTGGGGCTGTGGTCACACACACTAAATAATCCACTTTCAGTGCACTTTCCAACTGAATTTTTACTGTGTGAACTGGCAAAATCTAGTTGGAAAGTGGATTGAAAGTGGAATGAAAGTGGATTATTTAGCGTGAGTGATGGCAGCCTGGGTTTGATTCCCCACTCCTCCACCTGCAGCTGCTGGATGACCTTGGGCACGCCATAATTCTGTCAGAGCTATTCTTGAAAGAGCAGTTCTTGAAAGAGCTCTCACAGCCCCACCTACCTCACAGGGTGTCTGTTGTGGGGAGGGGAAGGGAAAGGAGTTTGTAAGCCACTCTGAGACTCCTCCTCCTCTTCTTCTAAAACATCAAACAAAACATCCAAGCTGCTACTGGGGCAAATACACAGACAATTTGTATGTTTTCACCAGGGGGGCAAATAGCAGCTCCAGAACAATGGAACAGGGAGCAGGACTTTAACCAACCTCTCCATTTGCCTTTGTGACCTGAATCTGAGTTCACCCCCTTCACACATACATAACTGCTATTTTACACACACACACACACTCACTCACTCATCATCTCTTGCAGCATATTGTAAAATTTAACTGTCAGCTTTCTTTCTTAAAAATAATGTTTCCAGCAATTCCATCTGCAAATATTAATCCTGTTCAGATGTTATGCAGGGAGGTATCCAACCAAGCATACTGGGAGTATGTGCTATGGTCATCATTTTTTCTAAATAAGGCACCATGTGTGTTTTCCAGCTTCAATGCACACTAGATGAAACTGTAATATTTGAGGGTTTGCAGTTGCACATACTGAAACTGGAAAATATCTGTGGAGTACCCAACTCAGAGAAAAAGGCAACTGTGTATATCAGAAGCATTGTGGGTAGTACATACTCATGGCGTGCATGGTTGGATGCCCCAAAATGTAAGCAGCATAACTGCATAATTTACATCACCACAGACTACAATACCAAATTTGGATATAGAGGTACAGCAATTTAATGATTTATCAGAAAATGCACACAGTGCTGCTTTTATATGTAAGTCGTCTCTCTTTTCAAATGGGATTTCTTCCCTGCATGCCTCATATGAGTAATTCAAATGGTTCATGAGGCTTTGCTTCACAATATTGCAATTGCAGCAGTCCTTTCTCAACTGGACAAATTTATTTCTTCTTTATTTATTTCACTTTTGCCCAGGACCCTTACTTCTCCAACTCTATCACCCTCAGAAGTCCAGAGGTGTCCTGCTCTCTGAATAGACTCCACCCTTCCTCTTTTGCTACCTTCCAGAACACATCCATGATGCTGCCTCTGTCACTCTCTTCAGAAATCTCCTCAGAACCAACTTTTGAATGAAGTCTTCGGCAAAACCCCTTTCCCTAATGAAACACATCCTAAGCAATTCTCAGGGCTATCCTAAGAATACTTTCTTAGGGAGTAAGCCCCATATTGACCTTGAAGCACTCATTCTCAAAACAGCAATGTGATTGGGAAATGGTGGAAGCAGCTGTTAATCCTTAATATGGCAGAGCAAATAAATTAAAGTTTAAGTAAGCAGTGTCTACACCTAGACAGTAGGCACTCTCCATATTTGTAGCTCTACACATATACAATTATTTATGGCAAGTAGTAAATCTGATAAATTACTGGTAATATACTTGAAGGCACACCCTAACCACAATACCATACCCCCCCGATGTCTTTATATATGCCTTTACTAGTCTAAACTACACATGCAGCAAAATGAGATTACAAAGAGTTGAAGTATAGAGGCACCAGCTGCAGCAGGAGAAATTCTTGGAGATTTGGGGGGACAGTGCCTAGGCAGGGTGGAGTCTGAGGAGGAAAGGAATTCAGTATTACCATTCTCTGCCAGTGTGGAGATCAATACAATTATGGGAGAACTCCAGGCCCCATCTGGAGGTTGGCAAATCAGAGGGGAGTAGGAAACAACTATAACAGGGGAGACAGGCAAGACTAAAACACACACACACATAATGGCATAGGTTTTGTTTTTTTACTTGCAGGGAATTTTTGACATAGGACAGCATTCAAAAATGTTACTTTTGAACTGTAGGCTTAGGAAGGATCGTTTATTCTGCCTCATGATTCTACCGCCTTATTCTGCATTAGGGTTCCCAACACTGCCTCTCCAAGTGCTGGGAAATTTAGGAGGGGGCGGTGTTTGGTGAGGGTTTAGGGTTGCCATTCCCCAGTTGGGGCTGGGGAATCCCCCACTTTTGCAAGCTCTTGCCTGCTGCCAGCCAGCTGGCTGGTGGGAGGAAATTCCCCCCTCACAGCAATATCATTGGAAGTGCCTGTATCACCCGGAAGTGATGTAGGCACACCAGTGACATGGAAAGGTGACACTCTAGTTTTGAGGCAAAATTCCATGGTTTCAGGGTGATTTTACCATAGAGTTTTGCTCCAAAACCAGAGCGTCACGCCCCCCCCCCATGTCACCAACATGCCTATGTCACTTCCAGGTCACATGGGCACATTGCATGAGGATGCTTCTGGCTCCCAGAACATCCTCCCCATCCCCCCACTGTTGTCTTTGATGGACCTGGCAACCCTATGGGGATTTGATGTCACTTCTGGGTAATGCTCTACACTGCCTCCACTACTTTCTGAGGTAAAACCCACAGAGTATCACTATGTGGATGCCACTTTTTATCCCACCCTTCACTTTCAGAGGATGGGAAATTGGGGCTGGGGCTGGAAAATTCTCCACTATCAGTAGGTAAATGGGACACCAATTCTGTATGTATGTATGTATGTGTGGAGAACAGCCTCAGTCAATATTTAGATAAGAGTCTTCAAAGACAATTATACTCATCTGGTGCACCATACAGCCACTACCAGAGTCAAAAAGATGTTGCTAAGCACCAATGGCCACTCCTTCCCAACTGCACAGCTAGTGATGCGCTGTTCCGGACATGCCCTCCACCACTTGGATGTCTCCAGGTGCTTGCCAATCATCCCTACCTATTGTGATCAGCCCACCAAAACCCTCTCTAACTAGTCATAGTCTACACAGTGCATGATCAGGCCTATTTAACTGACCTTCACCCTGGCAACACAAATCAGGCAACAAAAAATAGTTCCCTCCACAGCCAATTAGAGGGGACCCCAAAAATTCCATCTTGGCTCCAAATGGTGACTAGCTAATTTTATGATGACCAGCAGCAAAAGCCTGCTCTGAGGAGGTGCAGCCAAATATATCAAAACCAAATGTGCCTCATCATAGGCTGCCAATCCATTTTAATTACTCAATGAGACTTCATGCCTCCTTTGAATCCTGTTGGGCTAAGGCAAACTACTCCCATACAACAATACCAGGAATTTTACTCTTATGCAATTTGTTTGGAATACAAAGCTGTATTTAATATGGAACACTTAGTGGTGTGGGTTTTCTCAGGTCTCCCTTACGTGACATGAACTTAAAAAAAAATGGATATAACATCCAAGTATGAAATGTACCAGTTGGACCAGGTCCATCTTTGCATATATTTTTTAAATGACTAATGGAAGCCCAAAACAAAAAAACAAAAAAACCCCACGCACTCATTGAACAATTTGCATTTGGCAATCCATGTATGTTTTTTGAACTCAGAAATCCTGCCCAAGTATAAAATATTGTAGAATTGTGTGTCCTGCATTTCTTCTGAGCATTGGATCTTCTGCTCTCTTCCTGGTCTATGCAGAATACCTCTGGAAATGTCCACCCTCTGGCCTGACAGTTTAAAATTGGCTTCTCTTTTTTCTTCTTACTTATCCAAGGGGCATCAGTCCAGAAAACTAACTGTCTACCTAATGTCTGAAAGCCCTGGTTTTAAAAGGAATAGTGGCCTTCGCAAGTGATTTCACTGTCAACAGCTTCAGTGTTGGGGTGATTTATCTCTACTTTTGTCATGTCTTCTAATAACAAATCTCAGACTCACCAAGTGGTAATTAAATGTTTATTTAAAATATTCAGGAGATCTCAAGAACATATGGGGACTGTAACTACCCTGTCAAAATTACCAGAACTGCTGCTGTATTAAATTATTCATTTATTCAAGGTACAGAATTTTAACAAGGTTTCATATTGCATTTATCTTGATTGCATTAAATCAATACTACCAAACTAAAATCATGTTTTAATTTTTTATCTAACCTCTGTTGCCAGCAACTTCCTCGGCTTTCTCTTTGCATCAGCAGAAGCAATGCTATGCAGCAACTCAGCACTGCAAATAGTAATACTATCACTGCTGAGAGCCATAAAAGGATTGAGTTCTGTTTACAGGTTCTAGCTTAAAGGCAGATACGTGATTTTAAAAGGGAGCTTGCCAACACAACTCAGCAAAAAGGTGGTTTTCAACAAACATTTTCTACGTGGATCACCACTTAAAAACTTGTTTGTTTTAATCTAACTGCATGGAATGTTGGTCCTCTGGCCATGAAGGAGCATTACCATGCCTCTTCCTCCCCAGATGCCCAAATAGTTCTGATAGTATAATAACAGTCACATCTCCTTGTGGTAAGGATATAGACAATTGCTCTCCAGAAGCTATAAGTAACAAACAATACTTTTTTAGGTAGCTGAGATATAGCAGAATAGATAAGTAGAGAAACACAAATCTGTGCAGCTTTTGCTTGGTCAACCAGCTGCTTCAGAAGAACAATCTCCTCCACTGGAAACCCATTATTTCAGACCAATTACTGCATTGTAGTAATTATCACTGTTGTGCAGACTGCAGAATTCCCTAGCAGATATTCATCTGAAACAACCCACAATCAACAGTGGCAAGGAAAAAAATACATAATGTATCATACAAAAATTAAAATCCAGGACAATGACTTAGAACTCCATGAGATCTTAGGAAGGAGAAGCATCCTATACAAATAATGAGCAGTAACCATTGATGTATGTGAACCAGTGAGGGAGAGGAGGAATACAGCCCCTGTGAGTTGCTAGGACTTACATGATTGGAGCTTCCAGCAGGTCAAAGTGTATATGAAAAGGCATATGGATGCAATTCTGATTGGGACTGTGGCATTGGGGGATAAGTGAAGTTTAAGCCTCCCCACTACACAATTTTCCAATCTGAAACAGCTCTATGGAGCTGTGTCATGAACTGGGCTGTGCCACCAGAGGCCTACTAGGCCCAGGGAGCCTGGCTAGCAGTAAGGGAGGCTGGGCCTACAAACCCCAGAAGGCCTTGGGAAGTTTTGGTGCCCATTTTGACCAATAGGGAAGAAGAGGGCTGGGGAATATAAGAACTGGTACAAGAGGAAAAGCTGTTCTTCTTCCCAGGAAACAGAGCCAGAAGAGGGGCTGCTGTGGGGAAGAAACCCTCATCCTGAGTAGTCTAAGGCCACTTGAGATAGTGAGCTAGGGACAGTATATTTAGACATTTTAGGGCATCTGACTTCTTTTCTTTTCACCCACTTACTGTTATTATTCTGCACCTTGTTGTTTAACCTCCTATAAAATAAACTATTTTCCTTGTTGTACTCTGCCTGGTCCTCACGCCTATTATTTGACTGAAAGGGAGGTCTGAAGGTCTTGGGAGGGTACTCTAGGCCTTCTCAAGGGATCCTAAATCCAGAGTGGTGGCAGCATCAGGTGACACCCCACCTGAGCCGTGACAAGCTGTTATTTGCCTTCTTGAAAAATACACAGGCCCTCATTCAAGACTTGTGTGTTTGCTCCACACCATATTGAATAGAATAGTATCTTCAAGGGGCTAGGTCATACTGGGAAAATGGCTTAGGAAGCCTTAAGCTTCCTTTTCCCCTCACGGCATGGTGCTGATCAGAATCTGGGACTCTGTGCTTGATTTTTAAAGAAAAAATACCCTTGAACTTCATTCATAGAATACCCAGCATCTTATATAGTCCTTCCCTGATGCCTGCAAAATAAGGTAATGGATCACTCCAACATTTTCAGAAGGTATGAACTGCAAGATTTTTTAAAATGATAGATCTGAACTATTTCTGGAGACTATCAGGTACAATGAAAGCCTTTAAACTGATTGTGGTAAAAATGGAAGGACAATGTGACTTCCTGTAAAAAAAAAAAAGAGCAGGTGATCATTTTAGAAAAAAGGTGATTTGACAAGTACATAGTTAAGAGGTGTAGAAAATATATCCTTCTGCACTGAAGCAAAAAAGTATGTTGTGAGCCTTTATGTTTCAAATATTTTCATGGCTAGCATTCCTGATTAATTTTTTACAGCATTTTATTCCATTTATGCCATGGGTTCCATTTGCATCAAGCACAAATTCCATTTGCATCAAACATAAATATACTGTAGAACAAAGTTTGAGTCCAGTGGCACCTTTAAGACCAACGAAGTTTTGTTCAAGGTATAAACTTTTGCGTGCAAGCACACTTCTTCAGATACAGAGAGATACAAATACACTGTGTAATTTAACAAAAAAACCCCAACCAAACAGCATTAGGAAACAGAGAATGGCACAATTGTAATTTAACCCCCCCAAAAATCATCATGACGAAACAGAGAATGGCACAATTGTAATTTAACCCAAACAAAAACCATCATGAGGAAACAGAGAATGACACAATTGTATGAGTCACACAATGGAAAAGGAAAAACTAAATGGAGAATTTTTGCATCGAAAGGTGGGGCTGCAAAATTCAGTAGCATCCATGTATGTCTTATTTGGCTGCAGGAAGAGGAGCTGCACTGGGGCAACAGGTATGTTGGTTCTTTCAGTATAGCGGGCTGTGACATTTAACACAATAGCTCTGTGTCCTTCTTTCTGTGCAGTGGCACAATGGAAAGATCTTCCCCAGGTTTCTCAGGCTCCTTCTGGAGAACAAAAGGGCGTTGGCTAAAAGGCTCCAATCTGCATAGTGACTAGTGCATTGGCTTTATTACTGTATATAAGTGTTCCTCAGGTGCTTCGGCACTAGAAACTTGTCTTGAGTACTCAGGGCTTCGCTCACAAAAGACTATCAAACAGCCATCAGCTGTAGGAGATTTCAAGTCACCAGCAACCTGAAACTTAATTGAACCAGTGACCTAAGGGTGAAAGGGTCTGTTTCCCATTATCAGTTCCCTCAGTGATTCAGTCACAGTATATTTTTCTTCAGTCTACAAAAGTATCAACAGGGCGAATAAAAATGCAGTTGGTTCTCAGGCATTTCACTTCAGGTAGTTCCTGTTTATTTCTCAGCCTCAGTGTTCATTATGCTTTGGAACTCAATCACTCCTTCTACCCTTAGTGCTCAGATGAGGAAGAAACACTTTCTTGCCACATTCATCTGTATGCTCATTTAGGATGTTTTACTTCTTATAAATATAATCCTAGCCTTCTGTCCAAGTACTCATGGCATATTAAAAACATGCAAAAAGCAACATCATGATAAAAGCAACACTATCATTTGTGCAAAAATAAAAAGTGTATGCATACACACCATTAAAACTAGGCAAAATAAAAACAGCGACAGTAAACTTATCTAGACAGTTGGACATGGGTTCAGTCCCCTTCATGGCTTCTCATAGCAAACATGTGGCTTAAGAGGGGATCCAGGAGTGACTGATACTACATAGCAGGGTTGTCAAACATGCGGCCCAGGGGCCGGATCAGGCTCACAGTGGAATTGGCCATCTCCTGCTTCCAGTTCTACTGCTGCTACTGCATCATAGCTTGATTCACCAGATTATCTTAATCACTCCGCCATTTCATGTTTTAACCTGGGCCCTAGACTCAGAACTCTGAGCATGAGATTTCTTTGGTGAATGTCAATAAATCAAAAGTAGGTTTGCAGCTTACAGAGCTAATGTTTTAAGCATGTTTTTATTTTAAGTAAAAATAATCTTTGTGTTTGTGTCCTTTATAAAGTTTATATCTCCGCTACCTGACATTACATTTTATGAAACACATGGCCCAGCCCAACAAGGTCTCATTTATGTCAGATCTGGCCCTCATAACAAATGAGTTCAACACCGCTGCTATATAGTGTAAAGGCTAATAAGTTGTGGGCTCCAGGTATCATCACAGCCATGGACTCATAAGGTGACCATGGCTTGCCATTAGTAACAGTCTTATCCCCATTTTCACCCATCTGCATGACAACCATGGCTGTGCAATACTACAGGGTAATCAGAGGTGAGTGGGGCCTACCTTAAGTGCATGCTTTAGTCATTTTCATGAATAGCTACCTCTGAATCAGGCTGATGCAGAGTGGTTCCTAACTAGCTGGCAGTGCAATCCTAAATGGAATTACATCCTTCTAAATTAGAGTTGCCAGGCCCTACCTAGTAGCAGCGGGGGGATCCTGGGTCCTTGTTGGGATCTTCTGCTACACTCGCTTTGTGTGCACAGCACAGTGACATCATCTGGAAGTGATGTCATCACTTTGCCAACATTGGGGGAGTGACCCTCTAGTTTTTGGGTAAAACTATTGTTTGTAGCCAATTTTACCATAACTAGTCTTCACGTGACATCGGTGATCATGTCACCTTTCAGGCCAGTTGGGGGTGGGGTTTCCCCCCACTGGCCATCTGGCCAGCAGCAGAGAAGTGCCCTGAAAAAGGAGGGCTTCCTCTGTCCCTGGTGGGGGCCTGGCAACCCTATTCTGAATACACTGAGGTCAATGGGCTTAGAAGACTATAATTCTGTTTAGGATTGCACAGCGATCCATTTTTGCTCTTGGTTCATATGTAGTTGTAACTTGATAGCCCCCTTTAAAGTGAAAAGATACTTTCGTATGTTTGGGATTGGAGGCATGGGACCCGGTGGAAGGTCTTCTGCAATTCCAGTCCCCTCCCACTGAGTTGGTTTGCATCATTCTCCTCTGCGTCACTACCAGAGTGCTGCAGCCCGGGGGAGGCCAGAAGAGGTCCCCTGCTGCCTCCCGGGGTAAGTGAGGGATCTGCAGGGGGTGGTGGAGGCTTGATTTGCCCTCTTTCTTTTCCTCCTTTCCTTCCTCTTTCCTTTTCTTTCCCTCCTTTTCTTTCTCTCTTTTCCTTCTTCTTTCCTTCTCTCTCTTTTCCTTTTCCCCTCCTTCTTCCCTTCTTGCTCTTTCTTTCTTTCCCTCCTTTCTTTCCCTTCTCTCATCCTCTCCTTTTCCTCTTTCCCTCCTTCTTCCCTTCTCTCT